>NC_067146.1:55673281-55915781 GCF_903995435.1 Acomys russatus
TAAGTTCTAAATTATGCTTGTTGTTGTTGTTTTTTAGACAGGGTCTCTCTGTGTAGCCTTGGCTGTCCTGGACTCACTTTGTAGACCAGGCTGGCCTCGAACTCACAGTCATCTGCCTGCCTCTGCCTCCCGAGTGCTAGAATTGAAAGTGTGCGCCACCACATCTGTCCAGCCGTCTGTAGAAAAGACAGAATATTCAACAATGATGCTGGTCAAACAGGATCACTGCACGTAGAAGGATGAAGCCAGATCCTTACCTCTCACTCTTTAGAACAATAAACTCCAAAGGGATCAAAGGCCTGAAAATAAAGCCTGATAACTGAATCTGATAGAAGAGAAAGTAGGAATAATCCTGGACTCACTGGCACAGAAAAGCACTCTCTGAATGGGACCCCGGTAGCCCAGGGACCAAGATCAACAATGAGTAAATGAGGCACCACCAATCTACAACATTTCTATATAGCAAAGGACAGCACCACTCGAGTGGAGACAGCCTGCATAGTGATAGTTGTTCATCGACTGTCTTTGTTGCTCAGTTAAGAATAATCAGGAAATGGAAACAGCTGAGACACACGAACTGATGAATAAATAATGAAAATGTGGTACATTTACACAATATAATATTATTCAGCCTGGCATAGTGGTCCACACCTACAATCCCTGCACTCAAGGAGGCAGGAGGCAGGTAGTTCGCTGTGAGTTTAAGGCCAGCCTGGACTACAGAGTGAGTCCAGGACAGCCAGGGCTGCACAGAGAAACCCTGTCTCAGAAATACCACCCCTACCCTAAAAAAATATCACAGGTAAATGGATGAAGCTGGAAACAACTATTCCAAGTTAGATACTCCAGATTCAGAGAGACAAATATTGCATGTTTTCTCTCATCTGTTGGTGCTAGCTTTGAATCTTTAGATATGTGCGTTTCATTTGGAATACCACAGAGGTCAGGAAATTAGTAAGGTACCACGGGAAGAACTTCCAGGGAGGGGAGATAAAACATAGTAGTGTAAAGTGTTAACGGGGAATGGTGTAACAGGAAAGGTTAAATGGGGTGGGGGTGGAAGGGTAGAGTAGAAGGAATATAAGGAGGGGTAAACAGCAATAACAATAATTCAAACGGTCATATGGAAACCTACTACTGTAGCAGCTCCTTAAACACTTGCACATGCCCATATTAAAAAGAGGGGAAATGGAGTTACCCTATAACAGAGGCAAATGCACCTGAGCTGAGACAAACATAATCTGTTGTCTTAGTTAGGGTTACTATTGCTGTGATGAAAAACCATGACCAAAGGCCCAGAAGCAACTTAGGAAGAAAGGATTTATTTTGCTCATAGTTCTACATATTTGTTTATTATCAAAAGCAGCAAGGACAGGAACTCATACAGGGCAGGAACCTGGAGGCAGGAGCTGATGCAGAGGCCATGGAGGGGTGCTGCTTACTGGCTTGCTCTCCATGGCTTGCTCTGCCTGCTTTCTTATAGAACCCAGAACCACCAGCCCAGGGATGGTACTGCCCACAATAGGCTGGGACATCCTCCATAATTACTAATTAAGAAAATGTCCTACTAGCTGGGTGTGGTGGTGCACACCTTCAATCCCAGCACTAGAGAGACAGAGGCAGGCAGATCTGTTGGCTCTGTTCAAATCTTTCCCACACAGATCTCTGAGTTTAAGAACAGCCTGGTCTACAAAATGAGACCAGGATAGTCAAGATAACATAGAGAAACCCTGTCTCGAAAAACCAAAAGAAAAAGAAAAATGACTTGAGCTTGAGTCAAATTGTCATAAAACTGGCAGCACATCTGTTAACTAATTTCTAAAGCATTCTCTTTTCTTTTCTTTTTTCTTTTTTTCCTCTGGTTCATTTTTTTGAGGCAGGGTTTCTCTGTGTAGCATTGGCTGTCATGGATTTGCTTTGTAGACCAGGCTGGCCTCGAACTCACAAAGATCCACCTGCCTCCGCCTCCCTAGTGCTGGGATTAAAGGTGTGCACCGCTGCTGACTGGCTATTTCTTTTCATATTCTATTTTTACTTCTGTGTATATGTGTATATATCATTGTAGAGGTATGTGTACTGGTTGCAGGTGCTCATGGAGACCAGAGGTGCTGGATTCTCTGGAGCTGGAGCTGTAGGTACTTGTGAGTCACTTGGTGTGGGTGTTGGAAGCTGAGCTTGAGTCCTCTGCAAGCATGGTGCAGGAGTATGGCTTACCACCCAGTCGCCTTTCCAGCCTCATAGTCTACTGCGTGAAAGTAATATCCTTGACCAAATTATGCCTCAGTGACAGAGCACTTACCCAGCATGCTCAAGGTTCTAGGTTTGACTTCCAGAACCAACCAAACAAACAAATGAACAAACAAAACCCCTCATATCAGTTAGGGCTGGAGAGATGGTGCAGCAGGTAAGAACTCTGGCTATTCCAGCAGAAGACCTAGGTTAGGTAAGCAGCACCTACCTGGTGGCCCATAGCAGCCTGTGACTCCAGTTCCATGAGATCTGATGGTCTTTTCTTACCTCTATGGGCACCAGGTATGCATGTGGTGCACAGATACACATGCAGGCAAAACACTTGTACACATAAAATAAAATAGATACATATAAAAAGTAAAATTAAAAACAAAATGTGGGCATCCTTGCTGACTAAGAACCAAGATGAAGCCAGGTGTTGTGGTGCACGCCTTTAATCCCAGCACTCGGGAGGCAGAGACAGGAGGATCACTGTGAGTTTGAGGCCAACCTAGTCTACATAGTGAGTCCAGGACAGCCAAGGCTACACAGAGAAACCCTGTCTTGAAACCCCCCTCCAAAAAAAGAGCCAAGATGAATCCAGAGTTTTCTCAGCCTTGCTCTGAGCATCTCAAAGATATCTATAAAATCCTAAAAGCACAGAACTCAGAACTTCTGATTGACTTCAGTAGTTTCACCAGTGATGACCTTGAGAGACAGCCCCACACAGAAATAGGGAATGTAATCGGTTGCTAGGCACTGTATCTGATGGTCTAACCCCAAGTAGGTCCCTCACCTCCCTGTGGCTTACAGGTTTTTATCTTATAAAGGAGAGAATGTGGCTCAATAATTCACCAGATGCCTGCCTGGTGCCCATATCATACACCGAAATAATAACCACTCCGTAAACATTCCTAAAATATTTATGCCAGTCATCCTAGCCACCATGATGGTTTATTTAATGACTTCTGCAAGCACATAAAAATGATATATATTTCTAATTTGGATGAAAGAACATCAAAGAAGGGAGCACTCACAGTAGGGAGTCCTGAAGGGTGATTTGTGTTTTGTTTAATAGCATGGGGCCATGACGTCACCATGTTCGTCTATGGACATAGAGAGGACAGGGTTAGAGAAAGGGAGAAGACCGTGGTCACTCAGAAGGGGCTGACTGTGGGTTCTGACTGAGGTCCTATCACTTCCTCTATCCTTTCTAATGCCCTGACACCCCACAGTCCCAGTGCTCGAGGGGATTTGGAAAGGACAGAGCTGGATTCTCACTTACTAATGTTTGTTGGAAATGGGAGACTCTGCTGTGAACCTTGATGCTCTCATCACAGAGGAGTGGGGTATGGAAGAGTGGTTAGCTTTCATTGTTTCAAACACTGTAAGAGGCCATGAGTCTCCAGGATCCCTGAACCCCAGCAGCCTTGAACCCCAGCATCCCTGAGCCCCAGCCTCCCAGAGCCCCAACATCCCTGAGCCCCAACATCCCTGAGCCTCAGCCTTCCTGAGTCCCAGCATCCCTGAGCCCCAAAATCCCTGTGTCCCAGCCTCCCTGAGCCCCAGCCTCCCTGAGCCCCAGCATCCCTGAATCCCAGCATTCCTGAGTCCCAGCATCCCTGAGTCCCAGCATCCCTGAGTCCCAGCATTCCTGAGCCCCAGAATCCTGGTGGCTTCTTCCCCTGGATTCACATTCAAAGCATGTGGCTGGTATATCCACTGATAGTCCCCAGTCACATGTCTATGTTTCTACTGAAAGGAAGACTTGAAAGGGACTAATGGGATGTTGGGTACCTGTAGTAGAAGGTGTTCAGGCTTGTAAGGAGACAAAGGAATCCTACTAGGTGAAAACGGGGTGGATTCTAGGTAGGTTGGAACATGAGAAAAGTTTACCAAGGCTGGGAACTTGAACTGGCAAACTCTGTATTCTCTCTGTGAGACACTTTCGATGGATAGAGCATAAGTTTGTCCACAAGGCTTTGAAAGTAGCTGAAAAGTGCCCCGCCCTGTCATGCTTAGGGTACAGAACCAGCCTAGTGGAATCAGCCCTGCAGACCTGCGCTTGACTGCAGGCAGCACCCCAGGCTCCTAACAGCACCCAGCTGAGTGCAATGAACAGAGGGAAAGTGATTATTGTGTACCCACTGTTTCTCCAACTGCTCCCTGGAAGCTTGGCAACATTCTCACACTGCAATCTAACTCAAGGGCTGAGAAAATAGTGGGTAGGATCTATCTCACCTTCTTTGGTGCCAACGAGGAAGAGCGATCTCAAGACTGAAAGGCACTCACACAGCTGTTCCTATCAAGGCTAGGATGACCCCACTTTTAGGAGCCACAGTTGGGGGGGGGGGTGTGAGTCTTCCAAGATTAGCATTTAGCCAACCCTTAGAACCAGAGAGCTGGTCTCACGCCAACATGCAAAGGAGAGCAAGCCCAGTCTTACACTAACTAATACAGGGCCGCATTACATCGTGTGCTGTGGGCAGGGACCTCCTAGGTCGCAGCCTCTGCCTGCCCTGGAGATGGCAGTGGTGGCAGCCTCTGGGCATCCTGAATTGAAGGTACCCAGGAAGAATCGAGGCTAGGGAAGAGATCTAGCATCCAGCCTGCCCAGGAAACCACTGTGTCCTGGCAAAGGATAGTCACCATGCTAGACCGCCTGACTGCTGGGAACTAGGAGAAGTGATCAAATTAGGGGCACCAGAATTCATGTCAGAGGCAGTCCCCTCTCTCCACACAACTGCAGAGAATGCACTGTCCACTGGCTAGATCTGAATAGGGAGTTTAGGTTTACTGCATGCATTGTCCTTGGTTGGTGCAACAGTTTGTGCAGGCTCCCCTGGGTCCAGATCTGCCAGCCTTGATGGTCTCATCGTGGGGCTCCTGAATCCTCTTGGCCCTTCCCTCCTCCCTCTTGGCCCTTCCCTCCTCCCTCTTGGCCCTTCCCTCCTCCCATTCTCCCATAGCACTCTCAGTGCTCCATTCAGTACAACCACTTCAGAAATCAATCTCATCCATATTTTGTTTAGGTGTGTGTGTGTGTGTGTGTGTTTACGTGTATGTATTTATGTGTGCACATGACAGCACACTTGTGGGTGTAAGTTCTCTCCTTCCATGTGGGTTTCAGGGATTGAACTCAGGTCCCCATCACTGGTAGGAAGTGTGTTTCCCTAGGGAGCCATCTGGTTGTCCATGTACCAGCGCTCTGTCCTCACTCCAGCATGCATGTGGGATGGAGTGACCAAGGCTGGCATTATTCCAGGGCTCTACCACCAGGCAAAGGCTCTATAAGCTAGCTCCAAGTACTCACATGGAAACACCAAGCTATCCCAAAAATTGTTTAGCTGGGGGAAGGAGCGTTTTATGTTCTGGTTGTGGTAGCTGTTTCCTGTCAACATAAAAGCAGCAGGTATTCACCATAAGATATTTGAAGGATTTTTCCAGAAAGATCAATAGACAGCAGCTATTAATTCTCTCTAGAGGAATCCACCTCACCCAGGGAGGTCCACACTGTGTTCTCTTTCTCTCCTGACATTACCTCATGACAAATGTTTTCTCATAATGTCCTTTAGAAACAAGGTCTTAAGTAGTTACACACTGTTGTACCATTACCTTTTCTTGTTTGGAGACAGGGAAACATTTTCTTTGGCAAACAATGCTGAAATGAACATTTCACTATACAAAGGGTTATTAATACTCATTTCTCTAGGATATGTTATTGGAAGAATAAACTGCTAGATAAAGAATAGCCATTTCTTTAAAAAATATTTTCCATTTGATAAAGAGAAAAAGAATTAAATAAAAGATGCGGTCGGATTTGGGAGATGGCTCCATGTGCAAAGACCTTGCCATGCAGGTATGAGGGCCTGGATTTGAATCCTCAGAACCCACATAAAATTTGGGCATCATAGCAATATGTGGCCCAGAGTCCTACAGAAAGATAGGAGGCGCTCTACCAACTGAGGTACACCCTTAGCACAGACAGCCAATCATTTATGCCTTATTCTCTCTGTTAAGACTCAAGTAGGTGGGGCTGGAGAGACGGCTCAGAGGTTAAGAGCACTGACTATTCTTCCAAAGGTCCTGAGTTCAATTCCCAACAACCATATCACGTGGTGGCTCACAACCATCTGTAATGTGATCTGATGCCCTCTTGTGGCCGCAGGTGTACATGCAGCCAGAGCACAGTATACACAATTTAAAAATAAAAAATAAAAAAGACTCAAGTAGGCATGTATGCCTAGTCATCCTCGAGGATACAGGATAACACAGGCTGTGAATTCCATGAGGCCACGTTAGCCGCTGCTGGCCATACCTGTAGCACAGAACCCTCTGATTAAGATATTTCCATTGCTCTTGACAGGCGTCCTCCCCGCAGCCCAGACCAAATGTCTCATATGCCAACAAACTATTGACTTACTCTTTTTCTAAGATATTGGCTTTTTTTTTTTCAAAAGAAACTGAATTTGATATAAACAGGGATTTTAGTACACAGCCCTTTGGGGTTGAACTTTACCTTCAGAGTTTTAAAAGAGAAATGAGCTCTGAGACTATATACCACCTTGGCCCCACTCTAACATAACATTGTGTGTGAATTGCTGCAGCCAAACACTTCTACCTCAGTAAGGACTTGAAGCATAGACAGTTGTGAGTGCTTTGAAACATCAGTTCAATCCAAATCATCTGAGAAAACCTGCATTTGCTAAGGTGTTCAGACTCCTGCCCAACAAGTGCTGTGTGAAGGAGGGGGGGGGGGACTGGCCTGCTTTTTCCTGTAAAGGGATGGTGGTACAGGAGCCTCTGAGTCCTTTTGCTAAGTTAGTGTGTGTTTCACATGTGCATGTATGCATACGGAGTTCAGAGGTCAGTGAGCAACCTCAGATATTGTCAGGTTTATACTATCTGCTTTTGGGGGGCTGGGGACAGAACTCACCCCATAACTAAAGCTAGATGGCAAACCAGCTGGGATTATAAGTGTGAAACACCCATTTACCTTGCAAATGGTCCCCTGCTTAGGATGGCTGCGTTTCCACCTTTCCCCCCAATTGTACAACGGTGTAAAAAACGCTATGCATCCTGTAGACGCTGTACTTTTAGCTATAAGACATGAAACAACGCACTTTATCCCACAGCTGGCTTTGTGTTAGACGGTGCTGCCTGGCTCAGCACAGGAAAGCCGGCCGGCTGCCCGCAGTGCTGCCCTGTTCAGTAGGCACCGGCATTAAACCAGTTTCAGCTTGTAATGTTTTAAGTCTCCAGCGGGTTTGTTGAGGTGTGGTTCTGTAGTGAGCGCAGGAGCTGCTGTAAAGAAACGGACTCTGCAGAGTTCTGAAGAGCTCAGTTCCACTGCTGCCCTGAGCTCGTTTTGGTGATGTTTGTTCATGCTCCAGAGGTTGTGTGCAGATCCTACCCTGCTCTTTTTACTCTGGCAACTGCAATATTAGCTAACGCTTCTACACACCTGTCTCAAAATGCTCCCTTGTTAGCCTGTGGAAAGCAACCACTGAGCAAGAAAAGCCAAGGTCTCTCTCTCTCTCTCTCTCTCTCTCTCTCTCTCTCTCTCTCTCTCTCTCTCTGCAATGTCCTGGGGTGTCTGATTAGCTCACATCTCAGCAGACACACATGGATGCCTTGATCAGGCGAGCACAGACTGTCAGAATCCTGGGTGGCTTTACCTTGATGTACCTCAGTGTCACTGTGATAAAACCGCTTAGGAGTGCCACTTAGACAGGCTTTCTTTTGTGGGGACCTGAAAAATGTGTGCTGCCTTTACCCTCAAGAAACTAGAGAAACTAGGTGGAGAGAGGGGAGCAAAGCCTGGCATGGGGGAGTGTGGCGTCTTTGTCTCCTGCTGCGTGCAGAAGCCATGCCTAAGCAGAGTGCCGTCTGCCTCCATGCACATAGCTGTGAACTCTGACCTTTTCCAAATACCCTGACCTTCTTTTCCAGACAGTTTCCTTTGAGTGTGTGTTTTTCTTATGGTATAGAGAACAGCCTTGCTTCTCCTGGCTCTCCCTCAGGCTCGTGTGGCAGGATGATGAGCAGAGCCTCACCGGTATGGGGGCAACCAACAAAGCACCAGGAGGCCGTTGCCCATCACCTGCTTGCTCACTCACATGAATAGATCCCGGCCCGAGTGCAGGCTGCACACTCCTGGGTGGACCTGACCATTCCTCTGCACTTATCAACACAAGCCTGAGGTGGGACCTCACATCCCAGCAGGTACACCTGCATGCCTTTGTCCCAAGTGAGTACAGATCAGCAGGTAAGCCCCATGCCAGCCACATCCCTTGGCTTCCAAACAGAATAAAATGCTTTGTGGTCTTTGGGTTAAAAGGTCTTGCTGCCCTGAGACCCATGCTCAAGGGTCCAAGCCCCAGCCTTTGAAGAACATGCTTTCTGTGGCAAAGCGAACTTAATGGGTGCTAAACTTTAAGTACGCATTGTCTTCCCCAGCTTTTCTGGTGATCTATAGGTATTTCTTTCTTTTCTTTCTTTCTTTCTTTCTTCTTTTTTTTCTCTTTCTTTCTTTCTTTCTTTCTTTCTTTCTTTCTTGGTTTTTCAAGACAGGTTTTCTCTGTGTAGCCTTGGCTGTCCTAGACTCACTTTGTAGACCAGGTTGGCCTCAAACTCACAGCAATCCACCTGCGTCTGTCTCCCAAGTGCTGGGATTAAAGGCGTGCACCACCACACCTGACACTCTATGGAAATTTCAATAATCTATTTCATATTCATTATTCCAAATAAAGCTACTTAATAAAGTATGAGGCCAAACGTGAGGTGCTCTGCAGCTGTGTTCCACATTTACTTATGTTACAGGTGCATTGCGGGGTGCAACCTGCCCATGGAGTCAGCGTGCTCAGGAATGATGCTAACGTGGCAGGCGTGGGGACCAGAGCCTCGCAGGAGGAGAGACATCTGTGGCCTTATTGAAGCTGAAGACTCTCAGCCGCTGAATACAAACAGCTCCACGCTTGGGCCCTCAGGCCACAGAGAAGCCTTATTCTTTTTTTTAAGGGTTAAACTGAGTTCTAGCTTTATAAAAATTAATTTATTCATTTTAACGTACATGGATGTTTTGTGTGCATGTATGTCTGTGCACCACATCCATGCAGTGTCCACAGAGACCAAAAGAAGGTATCAGAGCCTCTGGAACTAGTTTCTCAATGGTTGTAAGAAGCCACGTGGGTGCTGGGACATAAACCCAGGTCCTCTGCAAGAGCAGCCAGTGCTCTTATCCACTGAGCTAGCTCTCCAGTCCCCATACATTTTTGTTAAAAGCTTGTTTTCTGCTATTTGTAACCTGCTTCCTTTTCTACCCTCTCACCATGCATTCTGAGGACCCCTCCTTGCTGACGGGCTGAGCGCTCTCTCCTCTTCCATTTCTACAAGGCCACACCCCCTGCTCCACAGAAGCACATGTGCTGGTGAGCAAATGGATGGACACCTCTCTCTTTCAAGCATCAAGTGGCCCCGCAGGGTTCTTTCTCTCACTGAGGTGGCACAGCTGAGGTCCCACTGTGCTCTGGTGTGGAGAATTTTAACTGGGACGTGAGTCAGCCAGCATCAGTCTTACTCACTGTGTGGTCCATCTCCTCCTGTCCTCCCACTAATCCAGACTGACCCGGCCTTGTCCACGTCCACATCCATTGCGGGCCCATCTTCCCCAAGTCAGAAGTGACTTCCCTGGTGAGCAGAGAGATGCACTTCTCATTTTCCTGGGCACTGACAGATGAAGCTGCAGTTTCTGAGGAAATGAAGTCATCAGCTCTCAGGTTCCCCTGACCACCTCAGCTGGGTCTGGGCTGGAAAGCCACAGGCCCTCAACTTATTACTGGGCATAATGGGGACATGCAAGAAATTATGTGTTGAGTTTGGACCATGTTTCCAAAGTCTTGAACCACAGCCCAATGTGAGATAATATCTATCAGCTAATAGCCTGGGTTGGACCAGGTGCTGTCTGGGGCACATCTCTGTGATCTGCTCCTAAACCTCGGCAGGTTAGAATTGAGTGCACAATAATCGCGCCAGTTTCTAGGCAGGCAGCTGTGAAAGGCAACCCAGAACAGGAGGTGATGCTTTGACCTTGCTGCAACTTGCCCCACTACCCAGAAACCCACACACAGGCCCCGGCTGTCCTGGGAATGAAGGCCGAAGACCCCAACCTAGGCTGTCAACTGAAATACTTCAAGGCATACCATGGAAGATGGTGGTTGGCAAGGGCGAGGCTTCTGCCAGAAGAGGCCTGCTTCCTTGGAAAGACCTCAGCCTGGCCAGGTGTGGGGATGGCCAGGAGTCACAGCAAGCACAGCCTTATACCTAGGCTCCGTCAGGCTGGGCATGCTCTGGCCCAAAGGATGTGGGGGAAAGGATCAAGAAGGAGGGCCGAGCTGATTTTCCAAAGTCGTTGCAGAGTATATGCCACGCATGCCTTGGCCTTGATTGATCCCTCCCACTGCGTTTTCAGCTTCCTTTCAATCATATCATGTCTCCAGACTATCCTGCAGGAAGATTTGCTATTCTTTTTTGATTTATTTATGTTGTATGCAATGCTCTGCCTGCATGTACACCTGCAGGCCACAAGAGGGCATCAAATCACACCAGAGATGGCTGTAAGCCACCAAGTGGTTGCTGGGAATTGAACTCAGGACCTCTGGAAGAGCAGTCAGTGCTCTTAACCTCTGAGCCATCTCTCCACCCAGATTTGTTATTCTTACTTTAACTTGCACCAAATTAATTTTCAACACCCAACCAAGACCCTAAGATTCATGCCACCTCATTTAAAAATATGGCAATTTTTCAGGTAAGTAAATCCCAAATTCTTGGGTCCTGAGCACAAGTCTCCAGGCAGATGATTTTACTGGTAAGAAATAAGCAGGCAGGGTGACAGTGCTTGTCTATTTTATACAGGTGTGACAGAATACCAGATGCCACTGCTGACAAAACTCTTGGGCTTTCCAGCCTACAGGCCTATTAATAAACTCCTTATGGCTATAAATTGGCTTGTCTCTGGTATTCTAGTTCTCAACAGTGGCTATCTTTGTGCCTCTTCTCAATAAAAATCTGAGCCTGCACAGAAGTTGATGTCACCATCTGGCTAAAGCCACTGGAGGCAGCAGGTGGAGGTGTGAGACCTCCGGAAGTCTAGAATAGCTGAGTCTAGAGGGCCAGAGCCCTGGGACTGAGTCATCGGCTCCTCACAGAGCCACCGTGTCTGTCTGATCTGCTGCTTACCCTCTAGGTGACCCTGACTCAGTTATTTCCTGTCTCTGAAACTCAGTTCTTCATCTATAAAGCAGCAGGAATAGCAAAGCCTTTCCATAAAATGGATGAAAGAAAAGTAGATGAGGCTTATGTTTGTTGTTTACACACACACACACACACACACACATACACACACACACATACACACACACATACACACATACACACACACATACACACACACACATACACACACACACACATACACACACATACACACACACATACACACACATATACACACACATACACACACATACACACACACATACACACACACACACACACACACCTTTACTTGCTGGACCATTTTGCCAGTCTAAGTTGTTGTTGTTGTTGTTTTTGCTTGTTATTAAATATTGACAAAAGCAATCCTCCCCTTCAGTCTAAGACCTGAGACTACATGTGTGCCCCACCATACCTACCTGGTCCCCTTTTGTCTCTCTCTTGATGTCTAACTTTCTGTCATGACATGAAGTCCCTGTGTCACATGCTGGCCATCAGACTTGGACTTCCTAGTCTCCAGGACTGTGAGGAATAAGTATGTTTTCTCGTAAGCTATCCAGCTTCTGGTATTCTATTATAGTAACACTAGATGCAATAAGATTCAAGGTCATAGAACACAAACCTGATATATAAACCAGCTGCATATTTTTATATATCAGCAGAAAGGAAAGATAGAAAATAGGCAAGAAAGAATAAAAAAAGTCAAACCCCAGAAATAAATATAATTAAAATATGAAAACATTTTCCCTGAAGACATTACTGAAATCAAGTGAGGCCCAAAATTAGAGAGTTGTGACAGTGTTCATTGCCAGAAAGACTTAATGTTATAAATACACCAAGTCTCTCTCCCCTCTCTCTATCCCCCCCCCCCCTCTCTCTCTCTCTCTCTCTCTCTCTCTGAGACAGGGTTTCTCTGTGTAGTCCTGGCTGTCCTGGAACTTACTCAGTAGACCAGGCTGGCCTCCAACTCACAGAGATCCACCTGCCTCTGCCTCTGTCTCCTGAGTGCTGGGAGTAAAGGCGTGCACCACTACACCCGGCTCCAACTCTTTTTTTCAAGACAGGGTTTCTCTGTGTAGCTCTGACTGACCTGGACTAGCTTTGTAGACCAGGCTGGCCTCAAACTCGCAGAGATCCACCTGCCTCTGCCTCCCGAGTGCTGGGATTAAAGGTGTGCACCACCACCGCCTGGCCCGGCTCCAACTCTTACTTTTCATAGCATACAGTGGCAAAATCAATTCTAGAGAGACTGTGGGTCTCAACATAAAAGATAAAGAACTGAGACAGGAAACCAGGAGAAAAGCATCACACTAGGGCTCTGTAAATGCCTCTCAACCAGGACTGCAAGAAACTAACCCCAAAAGAAAGGGATCATGTGCTCAAATACATGCAAATTAGCAACTTTTGGTTAATGAGGGGACAAAAAAGCAACAAAGACAGGCACCTGAGAGAGGGAAACTATTTAACCTCAAAGGACTGATTGAGAGAGAGAGAGAGAGCGAGAGAGAGAGAGAGAGAGAGAGAGAGAGAGAGAGAGAGAGAATTATGTGATGTGAGTGTGCATGTGCTTACTTGTGTTTGTGTGTGTGTGTGTGTGTGTGTGTGTGTGTGTGTGTGTGTGCGCGCGCGCGCGCGCACGCAGATCAGGCTGGTAGAAGCAACACAAGCCTGCCTACTTGTCTTCAGAACCTAGGTAAAAAGCCAGGTGCGGTAGCATGCCTCTGCGGCAGGGCAGGGAGGCTTCTGATCAGCTAGACTGTAGTGGGCAGTAAAGCAGAGGAGAGAACAAGGACAGGAAGATCCTGCCTCAGCAAGGTGGAGGGCAAGGAGCCTCTCAGTTCTCCTCTGACATCTACATGTGGATCATGGCACACATATGCCCACAAACACAATATGTGTGTTCATATATGTGATATGTGGTATAAACCGATAAGTGGTATAAACAAAAACTTCACAAAAGACTACATCCAGCTGTCCAATGTACACATGGAAGTCTTCCACTTCCACAGCCCTCACAGAAATGCAAATAAGAGCAAAAGGATGCCATTTGGACAGTAAAGCAAGCATGAGCCTCAGATATGGGCACTGCCACAGGTGTTAGTTGGCACCACTACCTAGACAGTGTCCACTAAAGCCACCACATCTGCACATAATCTGCCCTGGACAGTTTCATCTGAGACCCTATAAAAGGTACATGAGTGAATAGTATGGAAAAAGCATGCCTAAAACTATACAGCGGCAGCTGGAGAGATAGTTAGGCCTCTAAAGTACTTGTTGCGCAAGCATAAAGACCCGAGTTCAATTCCCAGCACCCACATTAAAAGCAGGGCTTGGTGGCACGCATCTGTAATCTCAGCATTGCAAGGGTGAGATGGGAAGTTCTGGGGCTCACTGGCCACCCAGCCCAGCTGAATCAGGTGATCCAGGCCGCTGAGAGACACTGTCTTACACAATAAGGTGGATGGCTGTCCTGAGGGACAGCACTCAAGGTTGACTGCTAGCTTCTACATGCACCTGCACATACCAGCACATACTCTCACATACATACACACATGGGTGGCTTCCACAAAATCACTTGAAAAGGGCACCAAATGCAAAAAGAGCTGTCTCCTGTGCCTTTGTTGACAATGCTCTTCTGTGCTGTAGATTAGCGGGACAGTGACCACTCAAAGAGCACACAGGTGGCCTTGGAGGGGACCTGTGTCTCCCAAGCTGGCTCTGCTTGCTTGGCCTGAGAAATCCTCTGAGCTGTGAGCCTATGACTGGCTTGGTTTTCTGTTTGTGTTAGATTTCCATTGAGTCAGGTATATAAGAAGGAGAAGGTTCACTGGCAGAGACAACGCTTGCTGCAAATTAGCAGGGAAACGAAGGGGGAGCCGGTGTTGAGGTTGGGGGTGTGGACAGGAGAAACAGAAGCCTGTGGATTGAGTGGACACAGAGAGACACATCAGATGCAAAAGGGAAGGCTGGCGCTGCACCCCAGTTGGCAATTACTGTCCTGCAATTACAGCTGCGAACGTCCCCTTCTCATTATGTGCTGTATTTGGACCATGAAATCTCCCTTCCAGGAAATAGGGTGGGAAGCAAATTGGAATCATTTTTAGTTCTCATGAAGGTTCCGACCTCAAACAGAACAAAATGTCAAGTTTAATGATCCCTCCAGCATTGAGCTCGAAATCAATTTTTAACTCGTTTATTGTGTCACAGCTAGGTCACCAGCAGACACTCAGAATTTTCCTTGAACGTACAGCCAGCAGGTCTGCCTGCTCTTCTGCGTTTTCTGCACAACCTGTACTGGTCTTTTACAGAGAAAAATAACTGCATCAATCAGAGAAAATGTCTTGATAGAAATAAACTGAGAAATTAAAGTCCAGATGATATGATTTTTACCTCCTTGAGAACAATAAAGCTGGATTGATTCTTCCTTATAAAGGAAAGGCAGAAATAGAAAAAGTTTCAGGATACCTCTGTGTCCTCACAGGTGAGGAGGCACTTCAACAAAACCTCTGACACACACACACACACACACACACACACACACACATACACACACACACAAATGCACATACAAACACTGTGTGCTTGATAAGCCAAAACAAGGCATTCTGTGGGTTGAAGGAAGCAGTGGACAAAGTGGCCAGAGGCAGAGAAGCAGAGGAAGATATTATCGACACCCCAAATTCACTGCTATGGGCTCCTAAAAACAAATGAGACAAGTATGGAGACCCCAACAACAGCAGCGATGGGTAAAGGGTCAGTAGCTTGAAAGAAAGTAAACAAGCCGAGGAGTGGAAAGGGGACTGGAGAGAATCCAAAGTCAGAGCCGTGCAAGAGGCTGGGAATCAAAGCCACACAGTTTAAAACATGTTGTTCAGGGCGAACAGTCACCCTTGAGTGGGAGTCCCACAGACTGCACCCAAGAGTCTGCCTCCCAAAGCAATGTCACAGTGCCTGATTGTAAATCGCCCTACTATGTTAATTACTTTCTTTGTTGCTAAGGCAAAGTACCTGACAAGCAACTTGACTAAGTGCTTGTTTTGGCTTACAGTTTAAGGGTAGTCCACCATGGGGAGTGCAATGCCCAAGTTGTGAAACCCCCAAAGACCACCAGGAATCAGCCGGATGCAACTTACACAGGGTCTTGTTTATTAGTCAAGCTCTGGCCTTGGATCGTCAGCCCCCTCATGAGGAGGGAAGATGGTGGCCCCTAGTGCTAGGGGAACAGGGTTTTTAAAGGAAAAAACTGTAATCAGGAGGTTTTCAAGCCATTTCCAAGCCTTGCTGTTACATGATAGGTCAGAGGGGTACAGGAAAATTGTCCTTTAAGCTGATTGGCTGGGGGCTAAGCAAAAGGGGCCAGACCGCAATTGTTTGTTCTGGTCACTGTGACCTGTGGCTCTGATTGGTTGGCCCCAGAGCAAGCTCCTAGAAACAGTTGCTAGCTGTATGTTTGTGGCTCTCCCTGGAAACGCCAGGGGTAGGGATGCGGGATCAGGAGCTCAGGCCCTGAACACAAAATGGCGTTTATTTGGTCTCTACAGGAGAAAACAGGACAGCATGGGCTCACGCTGCACCCCAGTCAGAAGGCAGAGAGATGTGCATGCTGGTGCTCAGTTCTTTCTCCTTAAAAAAAAAAAAAAAAAAAAAAAAAGTTTACTTATTAAGATTTATTTTTTGAAAAGTCGGGTATGGTGATGCACGCCTTTAGTCCCAGCACTCGGGAGGCAGAGGCAGGGAGATTGCTGCGAGTTCGAGGCCAGCCTGGTCCAGAACAGCCAAGGCTACACAGAGAAACTCTGTCCCGAAACAAACAAAAAGCAAAAAACAAAAAACAAAGCAAAACAAACAAACAAACAAAAGAAAACTAATATAATGCTCACTTTGGCAGCACATATACTAAAACTGGAACAATACAGAGAAGATTAGCATCGCCCCTGAGCAAGGGATGGCACGCAAATTCGTGACGCATTACATATTTTAGAGAGAGAGAGAGAGAAAGAGAGAGAGAGAGAGAAGAAAAAAATGAAAGCTAATATGTAAAATATATAAATAACTCAAAAACCTGGAAAACAAATAACCCAATTGTAAAATGTGGTAAAGACCTGTTCTGACTGGTTTTGTGTCAACTTGACACAGCAGGAGCCATTAAAGAAGGGACCTCAGCTGTGGAAATGGCTCCATAAGATCCAGCTATCCTCGGTGTTTTCTCAATTGATGAACAATGTGGGAGCGACCAGCCCACTGTGGGTGGTGCCATCCCTGGGCTGGTGTTCCTGGCTTCTAAAAGAAAGCTGAGCAAGCCAGTAAGCGGCACCCTCCATGGCCTGAGCATCAGCTCCCGACTCCTAGCTCTAGCCCTGCTTGAATTTCTGTCCTGACTTCCTTGGGTGATGAACAGAAATACAGGAGTGTAAGCTGAATAAACCCCTGTCCTCCCCAACTCGCTGTTTGGTCACGCTGTTTCATTGCAGCAATAGTAACCTTAACTAACACGAGACCTAAATAGAGAATTTGCAAAAGAGAAAACACAAATGGCTGAGAAGCACTTAAGAAATGTTCACTACCCTTGCTCATCAGGGAAATGCAAATCAAAATTACTGTGAGATTTCATCTTACACCAGTCAGAATTGTCAACATCAATAAAACAAACGGATCGTGCTGGGAGTGCAAACTTGTACAGCCACTATGGCCATCAGTGTGGTGGCTCCTCAGGAAGCTGGGAATAGCTCTACCTCAAAACGCTGCTATACCGTTTGTTAGCACACACCTAGAGGATCTACATCCTCCCACAAAGACTCTCACTTAACCATGTTAATTACTGTTCTCTTCATAAAAGGAAAAATTGAAACAGCCTAGATGTCTGTCAATGCAAGAATGGATAAAAAAAATGTGGTACATTTACACAGTAAAATATTACTCATCTGTTAAAAAATGAAACCATGAAAATCGCAAGTAAATGGACGGAGTTAGCAAAAAACAAAAACAAAAACAAACAACAACTCCCACTTATATGTGGACATTAGCTGTCAAGTCATTGATAAGCAAGGTATAATCTGTACAACCACCGAGGTTAGGTATTGAGTAAGGGACTATGGGGAGATGTGGATCTTCCTAGGAATGAAAAATAGAATAGTTACGGGTGTATGAGGGTGGAACAAGAGGATCAAATGGGGAGGAGGAGGAAAAGGGGGAAAAGAGGAAATAAAGGGAGGGACAGTTAAAACTAAGGGCCATTTGAGGGCTTGTATGGAAATCCAATATAGTAAACGCTTCCTTTTCCCTCCTTTTATTGAAAATGGATTTTTTTCATATAATATATCCTGATTATACTTTCCCCTCCCTCTGCTCCTCCTAGTTCCTCCTCACTTCCCCTCCCTCTGCTCCTCCTAGTTCCTCCTCACTTCCCCTCCCTCTGCTCCTCCTAGTTCCTCCTCACTTCCCCTCCCTCTGCTCCTCCTAGTTCCTCCTCACTTCTCCTCCCTCTGCTCCTCCTAGTTCCTCCTCACTTCTCCTCCCTCTGCTCTTCCTAGTTCCTCCTCACTTCCCCTCCCTCTGCTCCTCCTAGTTCCTCCTCATTTCTCCTCCCTCTGCTCCTTCTAGTTCCTCCTCACTTCCCCTCCCTCTGCTCCTCCTAGTTCCTCCTCACTTCCCCTCCCTCTGCTCCTCCTAGTTCCTCCTCACTTCCCCTCCCATATAGATACACTCCATGTCTGTCTCTCATCAGAAAACAGACAGGCCAGTAAGGAATAACAATAAAACAAAATATAACACAATATAATATATTATAACAAAAACTAACACATCAGAGTTGGACAAGACAAGTGAGCAGAAGGAGAAGAGGCCACAAGAAGACACAGGAATCAGAGACCCACTTGTTCACACACCCAGGAATCCCTTAGAAACACTACACTGGAAGCCATAACATGAACACGGAGGACCTGGTACAGACCCGTGCAGGCCTGTGCATGCTGCTTCGGTCTCCGTGAACTCACAGGGGTTTTGGTGATGCTGATTCAGAGGGCCTCGCTTTCTCAGTGTTCTCCATTCCCTCTGGCTCTTACACACCTCTGCTTCTGCAGGGTTCCCTGCTTTCTGAGGGGAGGGATTTGACGGAGACACTCCTTTAGGGCTGAGTGTTCCAAGGTCTCTCACTCTCTGCATAATGTCTGGCTGTGGGTCTCTTATTTGTTCCCATCTGCTGCAGGAGGAAACATCTTCAGTAATGGCTGCGAAAGACAGTGATCTATGCGTTTAGCAGAATGTCATTAGGAGTCATTTTATTGCTCCTTTTTTTGTTTTGTTTTTAGAACAATAGTATCTGGTTTTACCTTATGTCTCTGGGCTATTTAGTCTCTGATTCTGGGTCACCCAAGAGGTATTGAGTATGGGTTCTATCTCATGGAACGGGCCTTAAACCCATCAGATATTGGATGGTTATTGCCACAAGCTTTGTGCAACCATTGCCCTAGCATGTCTTTCAGGCAGACAGAGCACTGTAGATCAAAGGGTTGGGGATGGCTTGGTGCCTATGTTTCTCTTTTGGTAGTGGGCAGCATACTGTCCTGTACCAAGGACCTAGAATACAGAGGTGAAGGCTCTATGGAGACACCAAGCTGACTTCTTCGTGTTCCGTGAGTTGTGGCGGTGTCGTCTTTAGCAATGGGGCCTCACCGTCATCTTGTAGAGAGCAACTTATAGTCCTAGCAACAGCCTGGGGTGTTTGGGAATTCCCATGGGACCCTCTGGCCAACTCAATTAGCTGCAACCCAGTCCATGGGACTCTGACTGCCACATCATTTGGCAATTTCACGTAGATCACCTTCATATGTATATGAAGCTTCCAGTGTTTCCATATTACCCTTTAACGGCCCTCAATTTTAGCTGTCTCTCCCTGCATACCTTCCCTTGTGCCCTTCTCTCATCACCTTGCCCATTAGATCCTCCTGTTCCAGCCCTCCTCCCATCACCCATAACTATCTACTCTATTTATCTTTCCTGACAAGATTTATCTATACCCCTAGTCCCTTACTCTATACCTAACCTCTGTGGGTCTAAGGACTGTAGCTTGGTTACCATCGACTAAGCAGTTAATATCCACATATAAGTGTATACATACCATATTTGTCCTTTCTAGATCTGGGTTACCTTACTCAGAATGGATTTTTTCCCCCAGTTCCATTCATTTACCTGTGAGTGTTATGATTTCATTTTTTTAACAGCTGAATAATACTTCATTGTGTAAATGCAGCATCAAATGAGAGAAGAAAGGTAATCATAAAGCCAGCTACAACCCCTTTGATCTACAATTGTAACCTGCCTGCAAGATGCATTGGTGCAACAGTGGCACAAAGCTTGTGGGAGTAACCAACCAATATCTGATTGGACTTAAGTCCTAGTCCATGATATGGGACATACACCTAGCTCACTGCTCAGTTGGCCAAAGAACCTAAGATAAGCCAGGGACTCAGGGGGAAATTCAAATACTTTTGTTTTGCTAAAGGAACATAGCAACGAAATAACTCCTAACACCAATCCGCTATACTTGTAGATCAGTGTCTTGCTCAGCCATCACCAGAGAAGTTTCCTTCTGTAGTGGATGGGAACAAATACAGAGACCCACAACAGAACTACACGCAGAATGAGAGGCGCTGGAACCCTCTGTCCTAAAAGGGACATCTCCATCAAATCCCTCCCATCGGAGTCCAGGGAATCCTGGGGAAGAGGAGGTGAAAAGATTTTAAGAGCCAGAGGGATAAAGCACACAAAAGAAACAAGACCTTCTAAACACAGCAGGACTGACACACGTATGAACTCACAGAGGCTGTGGCAGTGTGCACAGTTTAAGCTTGCATGGGTTTAAGCCAGATGGGAGTGCCAGCATTGAGAGGGGAAGTGAACGCAGGCCCCCGTCAATAACCCAGAAACTCCCTCCAATTAATAACTGCTTCCAAAGAAAAATTATCTTTCTCCAAAGATTCTCACTGAGTATACAAACCACCCTTAAGACCTGGCCCCATGCCCAGAAGTAGATAGCCAACACACACACACACACACACACACACACACACACACACACACACAAAGCCAAAAGAAATACTCACTCAATGGTACAATGGTAGTTTGGGAGGCTCTTTCTCTCTTATATTTTTTGTTGTGAGCCTAGCCTTTAATGGCTGAGCCATATTTCTCCAGGCCAGCTCCTTCCCTTGTTTCATAATTCTTTATCTAAGCATCTAAGTATTATTTCCCCCCTCACTTTCTCTCTCTCTCTCCTTACAGGTGTGTGCATACACACACACATAGATAGACACACACACACACACACATATATGTATATATATGATAATTTCTGGTGTTGTGTTTTTAAGGGACTTCTGTGTGTGAGAGTGTTTGTCTCTGTGTCTACATGTTTCTGGTACTTTTTCTTTGGCTCCTTTTTTGGATTGGTAATTTGTTTGATTCATACGGTTCATGTTTGCCTTTGCTTATTTTTATTTTATATTACATTCTAATGAGAGAGAGAAAGAGTGTAGATTTGGGTGGGTAGGGAGTCAGGATCTTGGAGGACTTGAGAGAGGGAAAATCATAATTAGAATATGTTGGAAGAAAAATGTTTTCAGTTTTTAAAATGTACTTAAGAAAAATCAACATATGGCTCACTTCACTTCTGCTTCTGATAAATTTCCAGTTAGTTCTTTTACATATAGAATTCATTTAAAGATCACAGGGACAGGTACAATGGAGTGCCCCAGCCAGGCCATAAGCCACAATATGACAAGCCATCACCAGAGCAAGAGTCTTGATGGTCTCTGAGCCAGTCATCCAACCTCTGTGCCCTGCCTCAGAAGTAACTAGATAATTCTGTGTCTGTGGTCATAGCTGGTACCCATGGTCATCCCCAGACCTCAGTCTTCTCAGTCACAAGACGCCCTACTGTCTCTTAAAGCCAGACTGAAGACACCCCAATGCTGGCCCTTCCCTGACCTTTCTGCAGTCCACCCATTCCCCAGCCCCTTGAAAAGTGGCCAGTCTGTCGCTCCAACCAGCAAGCAGGTCCCATGTAGCAACTGCAGCCTCTCCCAACCCCATGGCTGTGTGACCTCAATAGTATCTCATGTGCATATGTGCAGGACGCTGGAGCCCTCATCCTGCAGGACTGCAGCCTTGCAATAAAAAGAGCTGTCCCAACTCCACACGGAGTATGGCCTTCAGGAAGAGCCAGTCCTGCTCACACCTTGATCTGGAACTTCAGCTGTGGCAGGTGAGTGCCTTGTTGGTTAAGCCACCAGGACATAATGGCAGCTGAGCTGATGAAGTGTCATCTTGTAGTTGATGGACAGGGTGTGGCCTTCTGGGAGGTCCTTGGAGCAAAGATTTTACTCTAAGCCAGTGGCTCACAAAGGGCGATACCCAGCTAACACTGCCTGTGAGGGTGTGGTGAATGGAACACTACTGACCTCTCACAACCCTTCCTATCAGTCCCCTTCCCTCCCACTTCAGGACTTGCTCTGAGGAATGTTCACACCTGGTTTCAGGGAGGTAACCCAGACCTGGGGAAGATCCTGCACTACCAGAAGTGGTCATTAGGTGGCACCAGCACCCGACAGAGCTACAGGTTCTCTGTGCAAGACAAGGTTCTACTGAAAAGGTTCGGGAGTGTAATTTTAAGTCTGGAGAATTTAAATGGGAAAAAGTGTAAATTACTACCTACTGGTATTGTTCTGGTAGGACTACCGGTCACTGTCATGGGCATCGAGCCCTAATTGTGACACATTCCAACTGTAAGTCATGCCATGTTCTAAATAATGTAAAATACACACAGGGTTCTAAAAGACTAATAAAAAAGAGCAGTCGCTTAACCATCTTGATGCTGATCCCATTGGGAGTGTGACGTTCTAGCTCAGCCAGTTTGCTTTATTTCCCATGGAGGGCCCTTCAGCAGCACTGAATCTGTTCCTGACATGTGTAGGTGTCTTTAGCAGAGCAGATAATGTGTGCCTGGGGAAGGCGGAATGGCCATGGTGGCTGTCCCATTCCCGCGAGGATCTCTGTGGATTTGCCCCTGACCTGCAGACTCCCTGGTGATGGCATCCGATGGAGTGACTATTAGTACACAAACCCCACACAGATCAGTGGCTAGGAGCACTTCCTGATCTTCCAGAAACCTGAGTTCAAGGAGTAACTCAAGCCCCAGGGCATCCAGTGGCCACATGTGCTCTCTAAGGGTGCCCACACATGTGTGGCACACACTGACCCACATGTGGTCTCTAAGGGTACCCACACATGTGTGGCACACACTGACCCCAACCTGGGGGACTCATTCATCCTTGCCTGAGTGCTGCAGCAGCAGGGCCCTTCCATGCAGCTCCTTGTGCCCTCGGAGAACTGGATGCTGTCATTAAGTGGGTCCAGGACACCCCTCAGCACGCCAGCAGCAGTCTGTGTCTGACACAATACCTTTGTGACCATCAGGTAAAACCCTTTGGAAAGTAACAAGCCAAAAGGTGAAGGATGACATCAGACAGTGTCTGAAGTCTTCGGTGGCTCTCCCCTGTGGATCTGTAACCCACCTATCTGATATGTTGGGAAAGTGCTTGACTCTGACTTTGTTCAGTAGCTATTAAGTCTTCCACTGGAACATGGTATTTGGGGTGATCTGTGTTCCGGGGGCTTGAGGGGCATTTATATTTTGTTCCAGAACAAACAAGTAAGGGCTGTGCTTTGCGTCAACACCTGTAATATAGGGATTGTACTAACATCCAGAGAAGGGAATGAAAACAGACGCTTTGATGATACATGTCCACAAAATGCGTTGAAAATTGCATGAGACAGACTACTCTAGCACCTCCCAGACCACGTGCAGCTACAGGAAAGCAGAGGGTATCATGGCAGGAATCCCGGGTGGGGATCCAGCAGCCTCCTCCCCTTCAACTGTGGAGTGTTAACTGCCCATCCCTCTAGACCTAATTATGGCTGTATTGGTCTGCTCACTTAGCTGCCATGGCTACTGAACCCAGGTTAGTGCTACTTCAAGAGTCATGTTATACCTGAAAGAGCCACACCCAACAGGTATAACCCTATACCTCATACCTATACCTATACCTAATACCTATACCCCTCAGCGAGGTGATGGGCGGGGGAATGCTGCTGAGGCAGAAGGATAGAAAGTACCAAACCAGCCTGGACTCCACAGTGAGTTTAGTACCATCCTGGGCTACATATCAAGATCCTGTCTCAACAAAAAAGCCAAATCTATTCCATGGAAAAGGGATAGCATATTCAACAAATGGTGCTGGTCTAACTGGATGCAGAAAAATGCAATTGGACCCATACTTGTCACCATGCACAAAACTCAAGTCCAAGTGGATTAAAGACCTCAACATAAAGCCAGAGCCACTAAATTGGTTAGAAGAAAAAGTGGGGAAGAGCCTGGAACACTTTGGCACAGGAGACAACTTCCTGAACAGAACACCAACAGCCTAGGCCTTAAAGTCAACAATTAATAAATGGGACCTCATGAGGCTGAGAAGCTTCTGTAAGGCAGGAGACACTGTCAACAGAACAAAGTGACAGCCTACCGACTGGGAAAAGATCTTTACCAACCCTACATCTGACAAAGGTCTAATATCCAAAATATATAAAGAACTTAAATTAAACACCTCCAAACCAAATAATCCAATTGAGAAATGGGGCTCAGAATTAAACAGAGAATTCTCAACAGAGGAATATCAAATGGCAGAGAAACACTTAAAGAAATGCTCAATGTCCTTAATTGTCAGGGAAATGCAAATCAAAACAACTCTGAGATTCCATCTTACACCCATCAGAATGGCTAAGATAAAAAATTCAAGCAACACCACATGCTTGCAAGGATATAGAGAAAGAGGAACACTCCTTCATTGCTGGTGGGAATGCAAACTAGTACAACAACTTTGGAAATCTATCTGGCACTATCTCAGAAAACTGGGAACAGGGCTTCCTCAAGACCCAGGTATTCCACTCCTTGGAATATACCCAGAAGATTCTCCAGCACACAACAAGAACATATGCTCAGCCATGTTCATAGCAGCCCTATTCATAATAGCCAGAACATGGAAACAGCCTAAGTGTCCCTCAGTAGAAGAATGGATAAAGAAACTGTGGTACATTTACACTATGGAATACTACTCAGCTATTAAAAACAAGGAATTTCTGAAATTTATGGGCAAATGGATTGAACTAAAAATGATCATAATGAGTGAGTTAACCCAGAAGCAGAGAGACTCAAATGGTATATACTCACTTATAACTGGACACTAGCACAAGGGCCATGTCCCATGAAAGTCTTCACTTATCAGGAAAGTGGGATAGAGGTGAGAACATCCTATTGGGACTCTAGGTGAGAGAAACATAGGAGATGGGGAAATAGAAGGATCCAGAGGGTCTTAGAAACCTACAAGAAGAACACTATGATGGGCGGATCTGGGCCCAGGGGTTCTGCTCAAACTATGGCACCAACCAAGGACAATACGAGCAGTGAGCATCAGACTCCTACCCAGATCTAGCCAAGGGACAGAACATTCTCCACAGTTAAGTGGAGAGTGGGGACTGACTCTGGTGCCCCATATTTGACCATGTCCCCTTGATGGGGAGGCCCAATGGCACTCAGAGGAAGGATAGCAGACTACCAAGAAGAGACTTGATACCCTATGATCATATACAGGGGGAGGAGGTCCCCCTCAGTCACAGTCATAGGGGAGGGGAATAGGGTGAAAGTGGGAGGGAGGGAGGAATGGGAGGAAACATGGGATGGGATAACAATTGAGATGTAGTATGAATGAATTAATAAAAAATTATAATGAAAAAAAAAAAAAAAGATCTTGCCTCAAATGAAATACTCATCTAGTAGTTCCCAGGACTCTGTGGGAAGGGGGCTCTGTCATGGATACAGGCAACACGAGAGGGGATGACGTTAATGGCTTTCCTTCATCCTTTGCAGTTAGAAGCAGCACAGGACAGCTGGAACAGCACAGGAGTGGGGGCGTGGGGGTGTATCAGTCACTTTCCTGCTGCTATGACCAAAAGCAACTTATGGAAGAAAGTGTTTACTTTGATTTTGGTTCCAAAGGAAGAATCCACCCTGGCAGGGAGCCATGGCAGCAAGCTAAGGGCACATACCTTCAAATGCAGAGAAAGAACTGTATAACCTCGAAGCCTGCCTCCAGCAAGGGCACACCATCTACACCTCGCCAGACAGCGCCACCAATCGGGCACCACGTGTTCAAACCACCACAAGGATGAATTACACTTTTCTTTCTTTCTTTTTTTTTTTTTTTTTTTTTTTCCTTTTATTTGTTTTTTCAAACACAGTGCTTCTCTGTGTAACAGCCCTGGCTGTCCGAGAACTCTCTTTGTAGACCAGGCTGGCCTCGAACTCACAGATCCACCTGGTTCTGCCTCCCCGGTGCTGGGATTAAAGGCATGTGCCACCACGCCCAGCTATGAGCTGCATTTTTCATGGAAAAGCAAATGGGACCTTGAGACAAGTGTTATGAATCCATCTTCTTCCGAGCCACACTGCAGTGCCAGAGCCCGTCAGTCATGCTGGCTTCTAGAACTGTCAAGTCCACAAGTGGCACCTCATCTGATCCACCAAGGCCTGGGGCAAGGGAATGAAGCTGCCTCTGTTGGCCTCCTCTGCCCTGTGGGTCTAGGGTGGGAGACGGAGCAGGGGGGGGGGGGGGGGGGGGGGGGGGGGAGGGGAGAGCGTGTCTGTTTCTGTTGTTGTGATAAAATACCCTGATCAAAAAAAATTGGGGAGAAGAGGCTGCTGCTTTTATTGTTTGGTTTGGTTTGGTTTAGTTTTTCGAGACAGGGTTTCCCTGTGTAGCCTTGGCTGTCCTAGACTCGCTTTGTAGACCAGGCTGGCCTTGAACTCACAGCAATCCCCCTGCCTCTGCCTCCAGAGTGCTGGGATGAAAGGCGTGCGCCACCACACCCGGTGAGGCTCACTGCTTACATTTCCAGGTAATGGGCTCTCAGAGTGGGGAGGCCGAGGGCAGCAGGAACTGAGGCAGCTAGTCACAGGCACAGTCAGAGGCACACGTCTCTCCTCTTGTACAGTCCAGGACCCACACACACAGACTGGTGCTACCAAGCTTAGGCTAGGTCCTCCTGCATTAGTTAAGGTGATCAAGACAACCCAGTTCAGACATGCTCATGGGCCAGTCTGAGGTAGCTGGCCTGGAGGGGGACAACAGAGTGGAGCCCTCCTTCTGGATGCCTTCTAGAAACCTCCCACCAGCCTCCATCAAAGGCCAGTGCCTGGCTGAAGTGGGCAGACACACTCGATGGAGACACTGAAAGCTTGCACATGTGTGAAAGTGCACGGACTTGGGCTCCACTCTGTTGTCCTGCCCAGTATACACTGACTTGGTGCTTAGGTTCTGTCAATATTTACGGCTCAAGCTGATACAGCCGGTGTTTACTTCACCCTGTGGTCCCATGAATGGCTTTTCCCCACCCCCACCTTTAGCCCCGTAGCCTGAGCGTGAGTGTGGTGAGAGGCAGCAGATCATGGACTCCTGAGGGAGCAGGGATCTGCAGCTTATATCTGGAGTGCTGTGGGATACAACCTGTTACTTGTATACAGCCCAGTCTGCATTATGGAGCAGTGTACTGTGCTCCAAGGTGACACTGGGTAACAGCGGGACTGCTGCCTCTGCTGATGACACTATGCTTTGTTATTTTACTAGGTACTCCTTCTCTTTATAATAAAAATTAAATTAAAACATGTATATAATATATATATATATATATATATATATATAAAATAAAAGAGCGCATGTGGTCACCGGAGGCACCTCACACTACTTGTGTTTACATACTCCAGCATGCACCAAGAGACCATGTGGCGTGACTGTCCACCTAGCCTTGTGTAAGTGTGCTTTGCTATGGTCACTTATGAACACATTCCTCAGAGTATGTCCCCATCATAAAATGGTGTGCGCAGGTGTGCGTGCGTGCATGCATGTGTTGAGTGTGCATGTGTCTGGACAGAATCAGTTTGAGTGATATTTAGTCCACTCACCTAGAAGGCTGTTTCCTCCAACTTCAGCCATCTGTAAACTGAGACAGCGCCCACACTCACTCTATGCTTCTTACATGCAACCAGGAGCCAATGAATGTCCCTGACAGGTGATAGGACCTTCAGGACCACCCAGGAACATGAGGAACATGTGAGTTAGCGAGTTGGTTCCGTGTGTGCACACATGTGAGTTAGCATGTATGCACACATGTGAGCATTATACAGGTGTGTGCCAAGGTGTATGCATACACAAGTGTGGGTATGCATGAGTGTGTGCACACATGTGTGTAAATTGCCTCTCCATATCTTGTCAGTCCTGCTTCCTGTAGAGCTCTGAGGTACCAGGTGACACTTCACACTCCATAGCTCAAAGCTGCCAGACCTACCACTGATCCCGCTCTGAAAAAGACGGGGTCACAGCATCGCCCTGGCCCTAAAGAGAATGATGAGCAAGCGTGTCATAGTCTGGATGGGTGCAAAGGTCAGCTCACTCAGTGCAGCAGATCATCTGTGCAGCGGCTCTTGGCCATTGGCAACAGAGCACGGAGGAACCCAGGGCACTGGGCCCAGGCAGGCTCAGTGCAAGTGAGTTACCCACTGTACCTGGTGAGACATGCTGAGGGGAAGCACAAAGAAACACTGATGTCCCTCGGGGGATTCCCAGATGGCAAGTCAGCAACCGAGGAGCTGGTGACGTCAAGAGACGTTCAGTGAGGGACGAGGCGAAGACTCGGAGGAATGAGGGGCAGTGATGGTAGAGAAGCTGCAGCCGTGGTAGAAAGGCTGACTCCCCCCAGGCTCTGCCTGCCTCAGGATGCAGGGCCTGAAAAGGCTACGCCCCTGGATGCCAGTGGGTCTCTGTGCTTCTTCTCCCAGCTCAGAGTCATGAGTTCCTGCTGTTGACAGCCCCCTGCTCCTATGTGGCACTTCTAGCTTCCACAGGATGACTCGAGACTGGGCACCAGGGGCTGGAGAGATGGCTCAGAGGTTAAGAGCACTGGCTGCTCTTCTAGAGGTCCTGAGTTCAATTCCCAGCAACCTCATGGTGGCTCACAACCATCTATAATGAGATCTGGTGTGCTCCTCGCTGTGCAGGCACACCTGCAGGCAGAATACTATATGTAATAAATACATAAGTCTTAAAAAAAAAAAAAAAAAAAAAGACTGGGCACCAGATGTAACATGGCAGACTCATGTGAGCAAGACAGGTTGCAATCCATGTGCCCTGGGCCAGGTGCTACCTGTGTGTACACCTCTCCTGTCACAGCTGCCAGCCACCCTCACCCACTGTGGCCCTGTGCCCTAAAGCTACACATGTAGTTTCCCAGAGTCAGGGTAAAGATGGTATGGGGGCATGGCAGAAGCCTCAGCTGGTTGTGTGCACTGGGCTCAGAGCAACACAGTTGCTGTGTCTTATGCAACTGGCATGCCCATGGGCCAGCACCCCTTCCCAAGTCCCTGGGGTTCTCCAATACGCTCTCCAGGGGCTGGAGGGACGGCTCAGAGGTTAAGAGCATTGGCTGCTCTTTCAAAGGTCCTGACTTCAATTCCCATCAACCACATGGTAGCTCACAACCATCTATAATGAGGTCTGGTGCCCTTTTCTGGTGTGCAGGCATATACACAGGCAGAATACTATATAAATAACAAATAAATAAATCTTTAAAAAAAAATCTAGGCTCTCCAGACCTGGGTCTACATATGCTTACCACGCCACTCGTGGGAAGAACAGACTGGGCATAAGTGGAGCATCCCAGCGTCTCACCCGCCTGACTGCATCCTACAGCAACAGACCGCATCACACTCCACTGTAAAAGCCAACAAGTGCACTGTTCTCTACAGAGACTGGGAGTCTTGCCCCACCTACCCACAACCACCCCAGCACCTTCCAAACTGACACCCACTTCTCTCAGTGAGGACCTGGATCCCCAGCACCCCAGAGTGTTCTCAGAGGACTGGCAAGCCTTCCATATCCCAATCATATAGCCTGGCACTACAAGACTCTCTCGATGCCCTGAACACAGAGTCCTCCAAGCCAGACAGGACCTTCCAAAGGACATCTCTTTTCTTGGGAAATCTGTGTCACATTGACCCAGCCCAGAACTACCTAGGAGGAGGGCTGTCTAGATCACGCCTGAGGGTGTGTCTGAAGGGGTTGTCGTGATTGTTAAGGTGAGAAGAGCCACTTTGAATGTGGGTGGGTGGCACCATTTCATGTCCCAGGCCCTGTTCTGCCTAGGAGTGAAGAAAGCAAGCCGAGCAAGCACGGAAGGGTTTTGTTGTTGTTGTTGTTGTTGTTTTTCTCAGCGTTGGACTGTGCCTGTGATGTGACTAGCTGGTTGAGCTCCTGCCTTGACTTCCTCAAAAACAATGAATCGTAAGCCTACCGTACCCTTTCCTAATTCCTAGCTGTTTGTTGTCAGGGTGTGGAGAGTGAAGCTGCAGGGGCCTTGCTGTCTGCAAAGCCCATCAGGAGTTTAAGGTCTTTGTTTTGAATGTAGTGTGTGTGCCCCCAGTGTGTAGAGATGAGCAGGCCCAGGACGAAGTCCATGGTCACATCTAGAATGTGACCAGGTCCTTCCTGCAACAGACGCCATGACTCTGAACTGCCCAGGAAACCAACACATGCCTCATCAGCTGAGAAAAGCAAATATTGCCGCTTTCTCTTTCCCGGCAGGTGCTGCTTAACCCCTTCACAAACACTGATTTTTTTCCTGATTTCCATTAGCTTTGTAAGGTTGATGCCCTGATGACCTGTGAGGGCAGACAGACAGGTGAGGGCATTGGAAAGCAACAAAGCCAGGCTGTGCTGCCGGAGTCCAGGCTTGCTCAACAGGGTTGATTCTAAATTAAGTTCCTGACTACTGTCGGTCTCTACCTGGAACCAACAGGCTTTCATGGTGTTGCAAAATCTGTACCAAAGAAAACAGAAATCCAAGGGGAGAGCCGCTTTCAGCTCTGGCACCTGGCAGTCCCTAGTCATTTCCCTCACGTCTTCTTCCACTTCCTGTCTGGCCGCCCTCCCCTAACCTGGCCATGCCAGAGACACTTGGCAGTATGTCCTCCCTCACCATCTCCTCCCTGCTGCCCCACTCTCTCACCCTCATACTCTAGCAATGAACAGCAGAGACAGGGAAGGGTTTCTCTGTCACAAACAGAAACCTGAGGTGCAGGCGACAGTGGATACAGGGGCCCGGATACCTTTGCCTCCCCAGGGGACTCTGGGAATATAATTAACTTAGCCATCCTCCTGAACGACATGGGAGAGGAACAGTGTCTTCTTCTCCATCTGTTTCCTCCTTCCCCAGGTAGCCTAGGTCGAACCTGACCTCAGGGGAGCCCACTCTGCCTGACGACCTCTGCACAAACATGGCCTATTTCCAGTCCTGCCCCATGAATGCTCGCCCTGCCGCCTCCCCCTAAAGAGAGAATGTTGTTGTATAGCTCTGAATGTGCCCAATCTTGTCTGGTAGAGTCAGGCCTGGTTAACACATGGGTGGGAGAGAGCTTCCGTTTCTGTGACTGAGTGCCCTTGGGTGCTCACACAGCCCACGGGGGCCTGGCTGTACGTGTATGCGTGTCTTCTCTTCAAGCTCATGCACTGTCACAGGACTGCTGGGCCACTAAGACCTTCCTCCTGTTAGATCCCGGTGATGGACAAGGAGCTCTCTAGAAGAGACTCCAGCTCTCCTTGCTGGAGCTCACACGGCTGTGCTGAGTGTGGAAGGCACTCAACGGCACGGCCAGGGCTGCAGCCCCATAGCTGCTGCTGTTTCGCATTGACCCTGAGCCTCTGCCCTTTCTTTACAAGCCGTCGCTGGGTTGCGGTTGGGTTTGCTCGGCAGCATTGGAAACATCAGAAGCAGTGGGTGGAACTCCTGCCTCCATCTGAAAAGCAGCAGGCTTCCTCAGAGACGATGGTGTAGGTTAGAGTCCAACAGAGCCTGATTAACCCAGTGTCATGGGAGATTCCCCAGGCATGCTCACAACAAGCGTCTTTTGATACTAAAAATTAAAATAACTTCAGAATGAACATTTGTTAGACCTAAAACATGGGAAATTCCACACAAACACTTTTGAAGTCGTCTAGGAAGCTAGAAGCTTCCATTTCTGTGGCTGAGCACATCTGCAGCTGCTCCTGATCATGGACTTGGGTAGAGGATGGGGGACTCCTAGCATCCAGAGAATGGAGCCAGGGATACTGCTCAGCTTCCCATGGTACCCAGGATAGCCTCACCCATGCACAGAGCAAGCAGGCTAGGGAAGGTTCACAAGCAGCAGCAGCATACACACTAATGCAAAGGAAGTGGCCTGGGTGCCACTGGGAGACAAGGACTGGGCTGGCCTCAGATGGCACACTCTGAAGCAGGAAGGGAGATGGCGACAGGTGGCCCAGCTTCACTGTGGTAAGGTGACACAAGACAAAGCAGAGCACACAGGGGAGCTACTGCACAGCACCCAGCAAGCGCTGCAGGAACAAGGCAGCAGGAAGCGCTCCCGAGGAGCCATTTCCTGCTAAGGCCTCTGGTCCAGTCTCTCCCTAGAGTCAGTTGTCTGTTTCTTTCTTTCTTTCTTTCTTTCTTTCTTTCTTTCTTTCTTTCTTTTTTTCTTCTTTCTTTTCTTCTGTCTTCTTTCTTCTTCTTTTTCTTTCTTTCTTTCTTTCTTTCTTCTTCTTTTTTTCTTTTTAAAGATTTATTTTTTTGGAGGTTGGAGAGATGGCTCGGTGGTTAAGAGCACTGGTTGCTCTTCCAGAGGTCCTGAGTTCAATTCCCAGCAATCACATGGCGGCTCACAACCATCTATAATGAGATCTGATACTCTCTTCTGGTGTGCAGGCATACATGCAGGCAGAATATTATATAAATAATAAATAAATAAATCTTTTTAACTTATTTATTGTATATGAGTGCTTTATCTGCAGAAAAGGGCATCAGATCACATTATAGATAGTTGTGAGCCACCATGTGGTTGCTGGAGATTGAACTCAGGACCTCTGGGAGAGCAGGCAGTGCTCTTAACTGTGAGCCATCTCTCCAGGCCAGTTGTCTGTTTCTTGACTTTGTGTTGATGCCTTGAGCATTTGCTTTCTGGCAAATAATTAAACCATCCACTTATATTTTCTGTATGTGAGGTTTTTTTTAAACATAATGATGCAAAATACAGAAAGAGGCCAGTGTTCTATTTTTCTCATCTTACCAAATACCGATGAACACTTTGGCATGGAGAGATACTGGTTTTGAGTTAAATGCTTTGAACTCTGGCCTTGGGGTGCATTGGTGAATCCTAGGCAAAGAGCACTTGCTAATCGAACAACACAGACACCCAGCGAGCAGCAGACAGAGCCACCAAAATGGCACAGGAAAAGCAAAACACACCTGGATGCTGGAATCTGGTCTCAGGTCCTCCCTACACTCAGAGCCAGGGCCACCATCTCAGGGTGAGGGTCCTGCTGCCATGCATCTGTGGTTCTGTATGAATTCCCTTCCCCCTTGCTCTGACAAAAACAACTTAAGGGAAGAAGGGCCTATTTTGGCTCACAGTTGGAGGATACTGATCATCATGGCAGGGAAGGCATGGTGACATGGGCTTGAGGTGGCTGGTCACACTGTATCTATAGTCAGGAAGCAGAGGGCAATGAGATGCCCGGTCTGCTTTCCTTCCTTCTTTCCTTGTATGCTCAATTTTCTTAACCAATATATTTTATTAACAACTTAGTGACCGAGCATACGTCACTTATAACCCGACTAACCAAAACAATAGGAAATGAGGATTAATGGACACAATAACAAAACCGTAAGGATATCAGTTCTGAGGAACGATTCTCCTGACACAATCAGCAGGATTTCTTCTGCTGAAACCTGGAGTAACCAGAACCCGGAACCTCAGCAGGAGCACTGAAGCCTTCCCTTGAGTGATTCTCTCTAGGAGCCTCTTGAAGTGCAACAATGAACAGCCAAAACTATCCCAAGTCTCCAAAAAGCCCTGCCTCCAGTTCTGGGCTCATTTACATATCTCCTCCCAGAGTCTGTTCACGGAATCTTTTCAGCTGGCAACAATTAAGCCCCCAAACGAGGTGGTCGGTCTTCTAGTAGATTAACCTCACCTGTTCTCTCACAAGACCGTTCCAATCCTGCACTTGAGACCCTAAAAAACAGGTTTATCTCTCCTTCATTTCTTTCCTTCCTTCCTTCCTTCTTTTGTATAGTCCAGGGCCCCAGCCTGTGATGGCGCCACCACAGTTACAGAGGGACTTTTGACCTAAGTTTACTCAATCTAGAAACATCCTTACAGGCATGCCCAGAGGTTACTCTCCTAGATTCTGTAATTCTAGACTTGACAGGTTGACAGTCACAGATTTCTGCCCCCATTTCCTGTTCCTCCCTGGGACCCTGACCTTGCTTTAGGTATGTCTTTTTTACTGCTCAAGGCCCTGTACGTAGTGGCCTCCCCCGCTTTGCCAGGCCTTCCTCACTATCCGGGCACTCAAGACCCAACCCCTACAGCAGCTGATGGCAACAGCCCCATGGGACAGCTTGCTACAATCCCCACCTGCCAAACAGGGCCACCCTAGGGCAGACTTCCTGCACAGTGAGCTGAGTCATATCGACATGACGTGTGGGATGAGCTCCTGGTCACCAAAGCCGTTTACGTCCATGATGAGATTGTCTAGGCATTAGCTCCACAGAGGCCCACAGTTATAGGCAGTGCCCTGGGAGACTTACTTCTGGCTGGTTAGGGTGGTCTGGTTCTTTAGGACATCTCCAATTTCTTCTTGTCAAACTGCATCAACAGCAACCAGGGGCAGCAGAAGGGAAGCACCTGCAGCTGCCTTCTTCTTTATCTGAGCCGCCAGTCTCTCTCTGGGTCTGCAATTTACCCTTACTGACAAAGACCACACCTCCACATGAGACAGTTCACAGCTAACAAATATCACAAGTCCTCTGTGAATAAACTGAAGCATCCCCCATATTCCTACACCTGGGATTAAAACATGTTTACAGGCCAGGCATGGTGGTGCATGTCTTTAATCCCAGCACTTGGGAGGCAGGGGCAAATGGATCACTGTGAGTTCAAGGCCAGCCTGGTCTACAAAGCAAGTGCAGGACAGCCAAGGCTACACAGAGAAATCCTGTCTCGAAAAATCAAAATCAAAACTAAAACCAAAACCAAAACATGTTTACATATAAACCGAAACTTCCACAACAGTTATGGAAAGGCAAGCCTCAGGGCTTGAGATACAGTTGGGTGTGAGGTATCTGCTGCTGCTGGGGTTTCTAGAAGTCTGGGCCTCAAGGTTAAGGTCACAGACCTTAAGGGAGGCCTGCCCTGCTCTGGACGCCTGGTCTATCACCGTTCCTTCCTTCTGCCTCCTCCTCATACCTGACAACACACCCTGACCTTCTCAACTCTATGAAGAGAGCTGAAATTTCATCAACCCAAACAAAGGAGGGCCTGTGCACAAAAGTGCCAAAAAGAAGTTTTATGAAGCATTGTCTTCTACTCCTGCTTGTTTGGGGACAGATCTGGAAGTAACGGGGTGTCTGTTGGTCCCCAGATACTATATTAAAATGTCCAATTGAAAACAAATTAATCGTTAAGAAATTCAGTCATGGTATAACAGACACAAGACAAGCACTTGTGATGCCATCATGTGATGATGGGATGTAGGTATACGGAGAAGCCCACAACACACATGACAAGGGGGAACCAAGAAGTGAAGGCACCACTTAGAAGCCCACCCAAAAAGTTGCACAGTATCAAGAAGAGGAAAAATACACCCTGAGAGTAAAAAGTGTGCCTGTCCTAAAGGGAAACCTGCACGCTGGGGGACCTTTCTGGGGACCACTGTGGAGACCAGCAGATCCTCTGACATATTCTACTCCGGCTCAGCTCTCTCCATCTCCTGGGGCTCAACAAAAATACTAGGAGCCCAAGCGTATTCCCTGGAGCACTGGAGCCACCTCTCTCAGTGGTGTGCTAGGACTTAACAAACTTAGTTTCCTCTGAAGTTGCTGCTGTCACCACAGCTCTTGCTCCAAAGTGAACACAGGGTTGCTCTGACATGAGCATGTGTGGCCCTAGCTGGGACACTAGTTATTCTCTCACTGACTTGATCAAATGCCTGACAAGCAGGGACTTAAGGAAGAAAGGGTTTATCTTGGCTCACAGTTGGAAGGGATACAGTCCATCATGGCTGGGAAAGCTTGGTGGCAGGAATGTGAGGCAGCTGGTCACACTGCATCTACAGTCAGGAAGCAGAAAGCAAATAGGAACTGGGATCAGGCTAGAAAAATCTCACGGATGGCCTCCATGGATGACCAGTTCCTCAAGTGACTCACTTCCCCCAAGGAGGTTCCACCAATTAAAGGTCCCACAGCCTTCCCAAACAGCATTACCAGCTAGGGACCAAGTGTTCAAACACACGAGTCTGTGGAGGGATGTTTCACATTCAAACCACAAGAGCTTGGGAATGTGAATGTCAGCTACCCTAAATGATATGTCCACTGTGGGAGCCAGGACTTTATAGCCACACAGCAGAAGGCAGTCATAAAATGAATTTACCAAATGTGCTGATAGGGACATCAGGTAGCTGGCGAGTTATGCAGGGAAACCTCTGCTATAGGCTGTAGGTGCTATCCAATGGCATTCTTAGCTTTTAGGTTGGTGGAAGCTAGAAAGTGGTCTGTAAAGCTATATACTCTAAAGGTGTTTCCTGATAGCCAGAAGGATGCTAGGTCAGACACTGGAGTGGGTGTGACCTTTACTGTCAACCTAACACATGCTAAGAGGAAATCTCAACTGAAAAACTGCCCTGTAGGCAATCTAGGGGCACTGTCTTGATTGATGATTGATTGGGAGGGCCCAGCCCAGGGTTAGGAGGTTCCACCCTTAGGCAGGTGGTCCTAAGCAAATAAAAAAGCAGGCTGAGCAAGCCATGGAGAGCAAGCCTATAAGCAGCATTCCTCCATGGTTCCTGCCTCTGTTTCTAGCTTGAGTTCCTGACCTCACTTCCCTCAGTAAAGGAACATGATCATGACATGTAAGCCAAACGAACCCATTTGTCACCAATTTAGTTCAGTCAGTTGATACAGCAACAAACACCAAATTAGAACATTAAGAGAATAAAGCATCAGGGCTGGAGAGGGTTCAGTGGTTAAGCGCACTGGCTGCTCATCCAAAGGTCCTGAGTTCAGTTCCCAGCAACCACATGGTGGCTCACAACCATCTATAATGAGACCTGGTGCCCTCCTCTATCTTTTGCTCTCTTCTGTCATGCAGGCATGACAGAAAAAAAAAAAAAAAAAAAAAAAAAAAAAAAAAAAAAAAAAAAGAAAGAAAGAAAGAAAGAAAGAAAGAAAGAAATACCGGGCATTGGTGTTACACGTCTTTAATCCTAGCACTCAAGAGGCAGAGGCAGGTGGATCATTGTGAGTTCGAGGTCAGCCTGGTCTACAAAGTGAGTCCAAGACAGCCAAGGCTAACACAGAGAAACCTTGTCATGAAAAACAACAACAATAAATCAAAAAGAAAAAAGAAAAGAAAAGAAAGAAAGAAAAAAGAGGATAAAGTATCCAGGGTAGCCTACAACAACACCTCAACTCTCATACAATCAGTTGCAGAATCAACACCCACATGACTAATTCCACTAACTCCAGTTCCTCAGGAACAACTCTCGTGCTTAAAACCATGAGCTTAGCCAGACGCGGTGGTACTTGTCCATAATCCCAACACTCTGGGAGGAATGGGCGGGCAGATCTCTGTGTTCGAAGCCAGCCTGGTCTACAAGTCCAGGATAGCCAAGGCTAAACAGAGAAACCCTGTCTCCAGAAAACAAGCAAACAACAAAACAAAACAAAACAAAACAAAACAAAACAAAAGATAAAAAAGCAGGAGCTTACCTAAAGGTATCTGGAGGACAATTACAGAGGTGCTAAAATCAACATGCCCTGCCCTGCCCAGACCATCTGCTGCATGGCTGGCTAGTAATTTCCTCACAGGTCTCCTCCATAGCCAGCCACGTCTCTCATTGTGATGAATGTCCCGCTTACTCATTCAGAACTGTTTCTGGGGTTTCCCATCCTTTTTTTTTTTTTTTTTTTTTTCTCCTAGCACCCAGCCTGAGTCTCAGTTCCGCATGAGGTTGGGGCTGACTATTTTCCCAGGTCTTGGACAACTGGGTATGCACTCAGGCCAGCAGTCATTAGACCCTTGTGGAGGAAGGAATCTGACATCACAGACAAGAAGGGAGCCAGGCAGAGAGGGCCACTGAGCAACTCAACATCCTCACCCTGCATCCTTGTGATGCTGTGTGTTTTGTCCAGGGAGATGTATGGCAGCATAGGAGACTGAGGCATGGAGCATCCAGATACTGTGTTGACATAAAAATATAAACTCTGCTTTGAGGAAATAAGTCCATTCTTTGCCAAACACAAATGGCTATGGCCCAGGAACTTGGATTCAAATTCCATGCATGACATGTCTTACCATAGTGAAGGTTTTCTGAACTTTCATGGTCACACACATAAAAAGAACACCACGAATCAATGTGTTTACACAATACACAGGCAGGGTCATGGGGAAAGCTGTCACAGCAAGGTGAGGAGGAAGGTGTCACAGGATTCAGAACTTGTTTTTGCTGCATTCTTAGCTATTGCTGGGTGTGTCTTCAGGCTTAAGCCTACATTCCAAGGGTTTTATGAAAGTCATGAGGTGTTGGGTGACACTCAGAAGTTGAAAGTATGTTTTTCTTTTCTTGGGACTAAAGATAGCAGGAGATTGTTTTGGCTTTTGACTTCTGCCACTCCAGCTCTCTATAATCAGGGTACTCTACCAGCCAAGGCAGAACCCTCTGAAGGGGACTTAGGGGAGGTGCAGCTCCTGAGAACTGTGGTTCAGTGTCACCGTGTCACCCTGGCTTGTCTGTGCTACCTAACACCCAGCCTTGCCAGCCCCACACCATTCCGGACAGGTCTAGCAGGAGCTGTGTGTGTAGGAGGGAAGCACTGGAAGCTTCCAGGCTCCCACACTGTAGCGGTCACAAAGGCTCCCTGGCAATTCTGGTAGACAGGGTCTTCTGAGGACACAATGCTTTAAGCATGCTGTCTTGCTCCCAGTGGGGGCAAGGGTTCTGGCTTTTTCTGGACAGCCCTCTGGGCCAGCCCTTCCCCAATTCTTGCTCACTTCCTCTTCCTTGACTCCCCTCCTGTGTGTCAGGAGCCATGAAGGCGTATGTGCCCATAGGATGAACAGGGACAGGGCTATGCCAAGCTCCCAAACATGGAGAGGAGGAAACATTAAGTAGTTCCCTCTAAATTAGGGTCACAGGGGACATGTCCTACCACCTCCCCTGAGCACTGCTGAGTGTGAGACTGTTGGGTCTGTGTTGGTGATGGACTACCCATCTGTAAGCTGACCAGCAAGGTCTGCCCAGCAGCACACAATCACAGGAACACAAGCCAGAGGCCAAGTCCATTCACAGCTGCTGGGTACGGACTGCAAGCGAGTGCAGCAGGAAGGCCTGCGGGGTTGACAGAGGACCTGCCCATCTTTAGCAGTGGTGTCTTGATTCACCTGACCTCCATCTTACAAAGATGCCTGTCAGACTGTATTAAGGTTCATCCTGATGACCTCATCCCCCCCCCTTTTTTTTTTTTGCTTTTTCGAGACAGAGTTTCTCTGTGTAGCCTTGGCCATCCTGGACTCACTTTGTAGACCAGGCTGGCCTCAAACTCACAGCGATCCGCCTGCCTCTGCCTCCCGAGTGCTAGGATTAAAGGCGTGCACCACCACAGCAGGCTGACCTCATTTCCCCTTAATTATCTTGGCAAAGCCCCAGTTTTCAAATATGGTTATATCCCATCCTGGGGCCTTGCTGTTTCTTTATGGGATGATTTTCAGTGAACATATGGCTGGATGGATCAGGGATGGGCCCTGCAGAAAAATCCTTAGGAGAGTTAAGGCTTATACCGGAAGCTGGGCCTCAGCAAAGACACAGGCATATGGTGCCTAGTGGCCCTGGGCTTGCTTCACACTGACTTCATGCTTAGCTTCATACCCTCTCTCCTATTCCATTCGCTCAGTATAGTGAATTGCCTTCAGTTCCTGGAAAAGGCCTTGGGCAAAGGCCACATAGAAAGAATGAGGTCACACAGAGACAACATATAAACACCCATGTCCTCCCCAAGAGAGAGGGTCTAAGGGGCCCAGAACCAGTATATGGGCCCAGGACTACGTGCATGAGAGAGCTGGTGTGTTTATTATGGTGTGCTAATTGTTTATCACATGTGCTGGGCCAATACTCACCTGCGGCTTGCAACATCCAGACTAGGTTAATGACCAAGTGTTTCCTGGTTTCCTGCCAGCACTCACTACAGTTATTAGTGGGAGGCAATGTCCATCCTCTCATTTGACAGGTGACTAAACTAAGGCACAGTGGAACCACAGCCTGACACCTGCTATATAGGACAGGCTGACCTTAAACTCATCATCCTCCTGCCTTCTTGGCTTCCCAAGTCCTAGGATCTCAGACTGTGCCACCACCTCCAGCCTTCAATCAACGAACCAATCAGAAACTCTTCATTAATAGTTTTACCTTAGTTAAGGTCATCAAATAGTCTTTAATTTTCACAATTTTGACCAATCCTATTCTTTTCCAGCTATTCCTTTTGAGGCTGTTCTTAGGACACTAAGCATTAATCAAATGGCATCTCTCCCTCTCCCACCAACAGGAATGCAATAGTACACCAAAATATTTGCCATGCAACATCTGTTTTTGTTTTTTATTTTTATTTTCCAAGACAGGGTTTCCCTGTGTTAGCCTTAGCTGTCCTGAACTCACTTTGTAGACCAGGCTGGCCTCGAACTCACAGAGATCCACCTGCCTCTGCCATGCAGCATCTGAACACCAAATGCTACCCACCCTAAGCTGTGAGCCTGCCCATCTCAAGTCTCACACTCAGCCGTGAAAAGAATGAGGATGCCAGAACCCACAGCTAAAGGTTATATAAACGCTAACGTACCCTGATGTGTGCTGAAATACAATGCAGCCATAGAAAAGTAATTGAGCAATGCCTGAAATACAGGTTTGCAAAGCCAACTGGACTCATGCAGCTGTAGAATCCAATTTCCCTACACATAAGGAACAGGAGTAGGAGGGAACACACCAGCTCGTTTGTAGCTGCTGCCTCCAAATGGTGGCAGCCCATTTCCTTCGTAATTGTTTCCTACATCCTCCCAATATCCTACAATGAGTAACAGTTTGCCTGTTGACATGCAGACCATCTCAGCCTGCTTTTTCCTGTTACCCAGCTAAGGTCACTTATCTGTCCTTCTAGCTCTAGCATCCTGGAAGAATGGGTGGCCCTCTGCACAGGTCCTCCCTGAGCAGAGCCCAGTGGAGCTGTCATGGGCACTGGAGAGACCACAGTCACAGCAGTTGCATCCAAAGCATCATGTGCTGAGATGTGCCGATGTGCCCAAGCTTGGGGAAGAAGCCTAAAGACACTGTTCTGACTGTCCTGCTACCCTCACACATCACCCTCTCAGTGGTGAGAGAGGGAAAGAGGCGGCTGCTGCCTAGTTTAGCTCTGAGTCACACTGGCTCCTTCACAGTCACACAGGGGCACATCTTCTCATTTTCAGGGGCTTGTGTCAATCACTTGAGTGAGTAAGCAAGCCCTTGCTGGCTCCCACACCAAGGGAGACCTGAAGGTTTGGTGGTGACATGTAAGGTGCTCTCTTAAGAAAGAGAGCCATTTTAGGAGGAGGGGTATGACATTCTCCCAGCTGGCGTAAGGATAATCATACTACACGGGTGCCATGCCTGCCTGTGAGGCTGCCAGACCAGTTCTCTTGTTGTTGTTGTTGTTGCTGTTGTTTGGTCTGATTTGATTTTTTGAGACAGGATCTCTTTAGTTTGTAGCTCTGGCTGTAAACCAGGCTGGCCTCGAACTCAGAAAGATTTGCCTGCTGGGATTAAAGGCACACACTACCGTGCCTGGCCTGCCCCCGCCCCCACCCCCCAAGACCAGGTCTTGAAGCCAATCCGACTCCTTAAAGGCCTGAATGGGACTGGAGGACAATGCCTTGGGAAGAGAAGAGGTGCTGGCCTCAGGAGAGCACCAATCCTATGCCACACAGCCTAGGCCTGTGAGGTCCCCAACCTAGGGGTGCAGACACAGCCTCCCCCTGCAAACTTGTCCCTAATCCACATCCCAGGCCATCAACTTCTTGGCTGGCAGTAGGGTTTCCTGTCTAGAATCTAGCAGGTCCTAGAATGTGCCTCAAATGACCAGTGGGGAAGGAGCTAGATGGCCCGGAGCTTAAGAGCACTGGCTGCTCTTCCAGAGGACCTGGGTTCAATTCCCAGCACCCACAAGACAGCTCACAAATGTCTGTAAATCCAGTTTCATGGGATCTGATGGCCTCCTCTGTCTCTGTAGGCACACACACGTAAACAAGCAAAACACCCAGACATAGAAAGTAATTTGTCTTTAAGGTCAATAGGGGGCTTGATACAGTGGCATGGACCTCTCGTCCCAGAACTAAGGAGACAGAGGTAGGTGTCTGAGGCTGTGTAGGTCACAGCCATGGGAGGGATCTGGGGACAAAGTCCCTTGTATTTGTTTTATTTTAGTGGTATTCGTTTGTGGTTTGTGGTTTCGTTTTGGTGTGGTGCGCTCATGTTCTCACTGCCAAAAAAACAACGGTTGGCTGTCCAGCAGTGGGCTTGTTACCTGTGCTGAGCCTGGTGCATGCTGAGCCTAGCCCTCACCTTATCATTGCTTCCTCAATGTCCCAGAGCAGGCTTTCAGTCTGTGTCTGCTAAATTAAAACTAAAAGTTTTTTAGAAGAGCATTTTGGTGAAATATAGCCTAAACACCAGAATAAACACCTCTAGCATGGGGACACTCCACAGCTGCGAGCCCTCAATTTTAATCCAGACATAAGAGCTTACCAATGACCGGGCACGCTACAGTGTGCCCGATGGCCCACATCTGGCAGCTGTGCATCCAGCTTCCCCGTGCTTCCTCAGGGTGGACTTGGCTGCCTCTCCTCATACATCCCTGCTCCCACGGGGATAGTACTAAGCCATGCTGGTCATTTTGCCCTAGAACACCCACAAGAAGGACAGCTAGGCTGGGTGGCCTCCTGACCCGTGGCTCTTGGCAAGGCTGTGAATGCAAGGGTAGGAGTCTTGCTAGAGAATTGTGGGCCAAGAAGAGAGGCCCAAGTGCTTGCCTTTGCAGCCATCAGCTGGTTTCAGTGAGGGTTCCTCAGGGAAGATAGCATATTGGATGTGGCAGGGGACCATGTCTGGTGGCTAGGAAGGCACAGTTGGAGGACAACCTTCTTGGCTGGATGTCAGAGACAAAGAGGCTATCTTAATAGCAATGTGTGGGGGCCTTTGAGCTTAGGAGGTTCCCTGGGTCACGTGGCTCCTGTCAGGAGGGATATCAGGCTCAGAGTGGGGAAAAGGGTGGGGACTAGAGCCCCAGCTTCCAATTTGAACAGTGAGCACTGCACACAGGGAGTCAGCCACAACGGATCAGGTGTGGGGGCACATGACCTCAAGATTTGGGAGGATCAGGAGTTCAAGGCCACCCTCAGCTAGACAAACCCTGCCTTAAAAAAAAAGAAAAAGCACCATGGACTACTGGAAGCAGGGCTTAAGGATGTGCATCAGCTGCCAGGAGAATGCTTCAAAAGTGAGGAGCTAGGACCAGCAAACACAAACAAAGAGACCAATAGCAGGAACTTGTCAATCAGAAACTCAGTGTGGGAGGGGGCAGAATGCCAGAGAGAGGACCAGAGGAGGGGAAGGAAGCAAGAGAAGAGGGAGAAAGGGGACTTAGGGAGGCATGGACTCTCTCAGGAAGGGCCTTCTACCTCCACCTCCTCGGACTTGCAGAGGTGTGGAGGTGCCTGTGCAGCTCGGCGGCAGCCGTTGGTTTATTTAATTAGAGCAATGATTTCAAGCGGCATCAAGGAGCCTATTAGAGCTCCATCCTCGGTGCCTGCATCAAGGGGGCTGCTCAACCCCCCGACCCTGGAGGCTATTTTTATCCTCTTGATCTCAGTGTGATTAGCAAAGGCAATTATGCATTGGGGATCAGAACTCAGCCTCAGCCTTAGATGTTCTTTAAGGGAGGGAGGGCAAGGGCTTGCAGAGATGAGTGAGTGCAGTGTGCCATGAATGAATACGACAGGACAGTGCTTGGAGGTGCTTACAGTGGGACCCAGCAGTGTCTGCAGAGGACCAGGAGGGGACAGCTACCTTGCTGCCTTCAAGGTCATCTTCCCACTCTGAGCGTGTGAAAGAGAAGATACTGGAAAACACATTCACTTAAGTCGCACCAAATACTTCTTTCTCTTATCTTAATCTGTGAAAGGCACCCTCTGCTATGTAGCCATAAACCAAAGGCTCTAGCAGGCCTAAAGCCCCACCCTGTTTGCTTGTGGCCTTGGATGTGAGTGACTGAGACAAGGTTTTATCTCAGATTGGCCTTGAACTCACTATGGAGTCAAGGACGACTTTGAACATTTGTCCCTCCTGCCTTTACCTCCTGAGTGCTGGGATTCCAGGCATGGACCACCCATTCTCATTTTAGTATTCTTTTACATTATTTGTGTGTGTGTGTCAGGATTAGCACCTGTCGAGCCATTTCATTAGCTCTAGTTTGTGTTTGTTTGAGATGGTTATATTACTTCTTTTTTTATATTTTATTAATTTATTCATATTACATCTCAATTGTTATCCCATCCCTTGTATCCTCCCATTCCTCCCTCTCATTTTCCCCTTACTCCCCTCCCCTATGACTGTGACTAAGGGGGACCTCCTCCCCCTGTATATGCTTATAGGGTATCAAGTCTCTTCTTGGGGGTTATATTACTTCTCTTCCTCCTTCCTCCTTCGCCCCCTCCCCCAAGACAGGGTTTCTCTGTGTAGCCTTGGCTGTCCCGGACTCACTTTGTAGACCAGGTTGGCCTCAAACTCAGAGGGATCCACCTGCCTCTACCTCCCTGAGTGTGGGGATCACAGGCATGCGCCACTGTGCCCAGTCATATTTTTAATTTTGAGACTCTCACACCTGTAGTGTGCTTAGTACTATCTAGCCCTCACTTAGCAGTGCTGGTTTAATGGGAAAGTATTAAGCAGGAGCAACAAAAGTTCTCTCCACCTTCTTTCAACTTTCTGAAACCCAAGAACCACCATTTGTAAACCACAGAATCAAGCAGGCAAACCTGATATTCCCTGCTGACCCTGATCTGGGGGCACAGCAAAAGGGGCTGGGTGGGCTGGGTGGAAATCAGGAACCAAGAGGCAACCAGCCTGAGCTCAGCTGGGACTCCAGAAGCTTCCTTAGAATCCCAGCTAAGTCCCAGATGTTTTCCATGGCCAACTGCTGCAGAGCAAGTCTCATGCTCTGAAGGCAAGTGCTGGCCAAGCCAAAACGGGACAGGCAGACATAACTTTTCCAGAATCCAGTCATGCTTATGCCTCATGTTGTCCAGTCCCCTGGACACTTCTACTAAAGTTGACACCAAAGCCAGGTGCTGTGTGTGTGTGTGTGTGTGTGTGTGTGTGTATGTGTGTATGTGTGTGTGTATGTGTGTGTGTGTGTGTGTGTATGTGTGTGTGTGTGTGTGTATGTGTGTATGTGTGTGTGTGTATGTGTGTGTGTGTGTGTGTGTGTGTGTGTGTGTTGGGGGAGTTGAGGGAGTTGGGGGGTTTGGCAACTTCAGGAAAAGGCAGCTGTCTGTGGTTTTGCACCCCCTCCATGGTAATCCCTAATAAGCTTGTTTCACTCATGTAAATGGACTTGAATGAGTCATTCTTTGAGCTGTTGGGACTGGGACTATTTGGGACAGATGCTAATTTACATTGCCCTGAAAAAGTCAGAAAGCAGTTTCCTCAAGAGAGTCTCTCCTTCCAAGAACCTTAAGGTCTGTAGCCTCTCAAACTAATGAATGCTCCCCTGTCTCTCTTACACACACACACACACACACACACACACACATACACACATGCACCTCAGAAGCCCTTCACTATGACACACTGACATCCAGTGGACACTCTCCAGAGCCCATCCCTGGGCCATTGTGTGTAGCCTGCATAGCTCCCCCAGAGCAGAGGTGCATCCTATGCCTCTCTTTTCTGATCAGGAAAATATTAATTAAAAATAATCGGTTGTAGCTGGGTGTGGTAGCACACACCTTTAATCCCAGCACTCAGGAGGCAGAGGCAGGTGGATCCCTGTGAGTTCGAGGCCAGCCTGATCTACAAAGTAAGTTCAGGACAGCCAAGGCTACACAAAGTCAATCCAGTTACACTGAGCCATTGCATACACCAGGCTGAGGAAAGAAAGTGAGAGGATCCTTGCATGAAATAACTAGGAAAAATCCAATCTATGAAAGAAGGAAACATGGACTTTTTCACTTTTGCCTGTCTGTTAGTTGTGTATTTAGAAATAAGTGCCCATGCTGGGCAATGGTAGTGCATGATATTAATCCCAGCACTTAAGAGGCAGAGGATGTAGGATCTCTGAATTCAGGGATAGCCTGGTCTATAGGGTGAGTTCTAGGATAGCCAAGGCCACACAGAGAAACCCTGTCTCAGAAAGCAGCAGGAGGAGGAGGGAGGAGGAGGAGGAGGAGGGAGGAGGGGGGGGAGGAGGAGAGGGAGGAGGAGGAGGAGGAGGAGGAGAAGAAGAAGAAGAAGAAGAAGAAGAAGAAGAAGAAGAAGAAGAAGAAGAAGAAGAAGAAGAAAAGAAAAGAAGAAGAAACAGAAGCATCCACTGTCACCACCCAGGAAAACCAAAAGCTCACTAAACAGGACACCTGTCATGTAGGCTTAAGGCATCTTTTTTCTAAATCCCAGCATTCAGGAGGCAGAGGCAGGCAATTTGCTATGAGTTCAAGGCCAGCCTGGTCTACAAAGTTAGTCCAGGCCAGCCAAGGCTACACAGAGAAACCCTGTCTCAAAAAACAAAGAAACAAACAAACAAACAAACAAAACCCCAACAAACAAGAAAGACATCTTTTCTCATCTGAAGAGCTAAAGAATAGAAGGAGGGCACCCTTACAGATGGGAATTTCTCCTGCAATGCCTTTTAAAGGCTAAATGTACCACTCTCTGCCATCCCTTCTGGAACTGACTGGCTTGAGGTTGTGTGGGTCTGTGCAGGTAAGCACAGCTTCTGTGGGTCCATGAGTGCAATGACCATGTTATACCCGAAGGCAGCATTTCCCAGCCCTCCCCTATCCTCCGGTTCTCACCTTCCAAGCTGTTCTCTGCACCTTGGGTGGGGGTGGGGGTTGATACAGATGATGGATAGCCCATCTGAAGCTCACCCCTCAACGTTGCCTGTTCTCTGCAATTGACCAGCTGTGTCTGCAATGCCCGCTGCCCAAAGTCTTTGAGCAAGGCTGGGAGAAGCTACCTCAAGTCTTTCCTCTGTGCGAGCTTTCTTTTCAATTCTTTGCATAAGAGGCCAGAGAACCTGAATCTGCCAACCAAAGGCCCTACCACCAGCCAACAAGTGCACTGGAACTCTTTGTTTTGTTCTAGGTTTCCTCTTGTGATTGAAATGCAGAGCTACAATATCTAGTGATACATGCACTGGCTGCTCCCACTGTGCTAGACCCTAAGGCTGCATGTGAACATAATATTACCTCTATCCAAGGAAATTAACATCTTCACTCAAAAGACTTTCTTATTAAAAAACCATCTTACTCTAATTAACTCACAAACAAAAGCATCACACCTGTTTAAGTGGGTTTAAGAACGACCTGTCCAGCCCAAACTCTATGCATGTCAGTAAACTTCTATACAATGAGAATAGCCATCCTGAAAATTATGCAACTCCACTTACGGTGTTCCACCCTTTCTTCTAATTATGCTATTGACTTTTTGTATTGTGGTTCTTGCTACCTTAATAAAAAGTTTAGTTCAGTTATTAACTATGAAAAAAAAGTATGACAGAATTTAAACTAGAAACTGGTTTCCCATTCTTTCGTGACTCACATGCACTCTGTCTTCCCTCATTACCTGGCATTACGCTCTTTTGGTCTCAGTCTAAATTATATGCTATTTGCCCACACACCTGTTCTGTGTGTATATTATAGGCTAGGATGTACATTCGACAGAAGGCATGTTTTGTTTTCTTCTTTCCAAGTTTGGGTCAACTTACCAAGTATTCTGCTTTTTAAGTCCACTCTCATTTTCCAGCAAATTTCATTTTTCTTTATAGCTAAATGATGCTCTATTTTGTATATGTAACACATTGCCATCATCTATTCATCTGCTAATAGACATAAGAAAGGTTCATTTTGCGAGGAAGTTGTGCAGGAGGCGATATAGTGACTGCTCTTGCTTGTCATCTTGACTGGGCCTCAAGATGGCCAGGACTGGATGAGTGAATGCTTTCTGTGTGGCTGTGGGGGGTATTTCCACAGAGGGATGGCATGTGAGGCAGAGATGATGTGAAGTTTCCCTAGCTGTGGGCAGCAGCATCCAACATGCAAGGAAGTGGGAAGGAGGCAGTGTGCTCACTTGAAACCCCTTCTTTCAGAAGGCAGTCTGACTCTGTCCTTGCCACACCAGTGACTCCTGGCAGCTCCGGACTCTCCAAGCCGAATTGGGACTGCTGAGGCTACGCGCTCCTTCCTTGCCTTCCTCCAAGGCCTGGCTTTTCTTCTGTGTGCTCCTACAGCCTCTGCCTCTGAGCACTATCTCCCAGCATCTTGCCTTGAACAGCTACTTGGACTTCACTTCTTACATACCCAGGCCCCCCATTGAACCCCCTTTTATTACTACATAGATTCTATCAGCTTTGTCCCCCTAGAGAAGCCCAATTAAAACAGAAGTTGTCCCTTAATGACCAAAGAAACAGCAGGTTCTATGTCCATCCCTACTATGACCACCACATGTAATTACACCAAACACTGTGTTTACAAACACCTGTTCTTTAATGTGGTGGTCACGTATTGCCCTGAACTCAGGAATGTTTGAGGTACCACACTTTGGGAGTAGGTCAGAAGCTCATGTGTGGCTTTTGCCTTTATGATGTTATTTTGTTCTGTTTTGAGGCACGACATCATAGTATCATTCACCTCAGGGCCTCCAGGTAGCTGAGGATGACTTTGAACTTCTAATCCTGGCCTTGATGGGCCATGGCAAAGCCTCTAATTGGGGACACTTTAAGTCTTGACAGGTACAAATGAGTTTAAAGGACAGAGACACACACACCAGCATAGATCCTTTCTCGGTTGACCATCTCTTGTTGAAAGTGACAGGGGTCACTGGAGATGATCTTGCCTCCACGGAGTGGGCTCTGCATATGGAGAGCGGGAGAACAGAATCCTCTGCGGGAAAACAAATCCAGGCGTGTGGGGCAGAGGCTGCCTTGGCTGCTCCAGCCAGAAGGACTTTGCTGGCTCCGACCTGAAGTATTTCCTCCTGGCATTGGCAGAGCCTCATTGAAATCTCATCAAAAGAAAAGGAACGTCCAACTTTTTACTAAGAAGACTCACCACGGAAGACCGGCCGCCGAAGCTGCCCCAGAGATGCACCAACTTTCTATGAATGAGAAAACCTTGGAAGGTGCAGGGACCAGGCTTGGCTGGCAGGCAGAGCAGGTTTCTGGCCCAGGGAACTAAAACTGAGTTCATAAGCATCCTGCTGGAGCCTCTGGACATGCAATTGTGTGTCACCATGGAGTCTGGGTGGTGTCACACTGTGCCTAATTAGAGGGCATGTTCTACTTACTGAAAGGCTAGGAAAGGTTGGAGCCTGACAGGCGGGTGTCCCTAAAACTCTATGACCTCACAGCCCATCATTAGGTTGGCCCAGAAGCATGGTCTGTCTTCTGAAGGCACCCAGCTTCTTGCTCATGGGAGAAGCATGTGCTTAGCCAAAAAAAAAAAAAAAAAAAATGGTTTTACACACACACACACACACTCAGATGACAGCAAACAAGCTCTCCCTCAACAACCTTGACTTTAAATGTCCAACAGACGCATGTGCCGGTACCTGTTTATAAGGAATGGTGTGTTCTGATGGGTGCATCTGCTGGACACTGACTGAACCGGGGCAACTGCGTAGCCCCACTTTCAGCTGTGTCTATTTCTCTAGGGTGGGGACCACAGTGACAGCTTTCCCACGTGTCAGATGCTTCCATGGCTTCTAACCATTTGATTTCAGTGTCCCCATGGTGTGACAAAGTGGGCATGCCCTTCCACTGGAAAGCTCTAGACAGACAGCAAGGAGCCAGGCTAAAAGCTGATCCTGAAGTTGTGAGGCTGCTAAATGAGACTCTGGTCAGTGCTCCCTGGCCCCGTCTGTAACACGCCAGACCTGCCGCCATGCAGGCGTGAAGTGAGATGTCGGTTCTCCACTTCACGGCTATTTCGATGGTGACATCCCAGACCTGTGTCCCAGGGTCTATTTTCTTACTTAGCCGGGTTTTGATTTCTTTTTTTTTTTTTTTTTTTTTTGAGACAAGATCTCACTATGCAGTTCAGGCTGGCCTGAAATTCATGATTCCCCTGCCTCTGCCTCCTGAGAGCTAGGCTTTAGGTGTTGACACCTTACCCAGGTTAATGTTAAGGCTGTGATTTCTGAGAGTCAACCTGGAAATCACGTTTTTAGCAAGCTTCTGGGAATTTCTAACATGGGTTGTTGGAAGCTACTATCAAGCTAGGATAGAATGCTCTGAAAAACAAAAATGTTGCTAATGATTAATCTGGGACACCAGCCAACCACAAGGCTGGTGCTTTGGCTGAAAAAGGAATCCTGCCTAGCAAGCCCCCCCCACACACACAGGGCGACACTCTTCAGAGGATAAGAGGAGGGATGGCACAGTGACTTTGGCTCACATCAATTCTAAAGCAGCCAGGAGTGTGTAGAATACCTGTGTTCTACAATTCTGTCCACAGAACAGACTCAGCCTTCTTTCCTGTGCCTTGGATTATGTTCAAGTGCATGAGTTGGCCCCAACAGGTGAATTCTCTTCAGGGTCAAAGTTCATAACTCTCCTTTTTATCGTTGCCCTATCTTCTCCAAGAAGAACATGAAGGGCTGTCAGGAGGCTCAGGAAAGTGCTTGCTGCTCAGACACGAGCACTGTGTTTGAGTCTTCCCAGAATACATGCAATACAGCTGGGCAAGGTAGGGCACACTCCTCAGTACTGGAGAGCCAGAGGTAGGGGGATCCAAGGGGGCTTGCTGGTATGCTAGCCAAGACAAACTGAATCCTCAGATTCAGTGGAAGAGCCTGCCTTAAGAAATAAGGTGGAACTGAGGAGGCAGAGGCTGGAGGATCACTGTGAGTTCAAGGCCAGCCTGGTCTACAAAGTGAGTCTAGGACAGCCAAGGCTACACAGAGAAACCCTGTCTCAAAAAACCAAATAAATAAAGAAATAACGTGGAAAGCTGGGCGCGGTGCCTCATGCCTGTAATCCCAGCACTCAGGAGACAGAGACAGGCAGATCTCTGTGAGTTCCAGGCCAGCCTGGTCCAGAACAGCCAAAGCTACACAGAGAAAACCTGCCTCCCTGCTGCCCCCAACCCCTCGAAAATGAGAAAGAAAGCGGAGAAAGATTAAGAAGGCACTTAACTGACTTCTCAGATCCAAATGCACACTCATGCATATAGGCACCTTCAAAGGCATGGCCATTGCACAGAGGTACACACACACACACACACACACACACACACACACACACACGCACGCACGCACGCACGCACGCACGCACGCACGCACGCGCACACACACACACGCACGCACACACACACACGCACACTCTGAAGCCGTGGTGTACGTACAGCATCTCATCCACCTGGAGTCCTGCCCTCCATTCTCTCTCAAGCACAGCCAAGAGCCTCTAATGCTCAGACTTCCTGCCCTCCTCAGTAAGAAAAGCCTGGATTCAAAAACCTTGTTCTCCATGTGACTATTTAAGGCAAAGACTCTATATCTCAAACTTCTCAGGCGGCAAAATGAGGCTACATCCATGTTCAGGACATGACATGAAAATAGGGTCAGCCCATGTGGGGTCAGGAAGTGTGCCAAAAGGGAATGGGGCCCAGCCATTCTTGTCCTAGTAACCTGATGGGCAGCACTCTGGCACCCAGCATATCGAGCATATACACTGTCCTCTCTCTCTCTCTCTTAACCTAGCAGCTGTTATCAGATAAACAACAGCAGGGTCAAAGCTCCCTTATTTTACTGTATAATAGCCCCAAAGTGCAGGTGCTGGGATGCTGGCCACTCAGGTATGCCACAGACGCCCCTACAGGTAAAAGGTGCAGCGCGTTATAGATTTGCACGTATAGAAAGAAACATATACATAAGGTGGGGTGGTGCTCCAGATTTCAGGCAGTACAGAGGTTCTTGGAGCGCATCCTCTGAAGATAAGCGGGTGATAACTTAGTCCACATTCAGAGCAGAACGTAAGTTACCAACAGGGCAGGGAAAGGGAGTAAGAGGTGAGTGTGGGAGGGGCACAAAGTTCAGTTTCCAGATGAGGAAGTTCTGGGGTCTGCTCTGTAACAATCTGGGGTGCTTAACTACATACTTGAAAGTGGTAAGATGGCACCTTTCATGTTATGCGCATTTTACCATAATTGAAATAATATTTCCTTACTGGGCTTTTCTTCTCTGCCTTTGTTCCTTGCCCACCGGACCCTGATGGAGGCTCTCTATGTTGCTGGAACCCAGCCTGAGCCTGTAGCCCTACCTCAGCTCTCCCTCCCCATCTCTTCCCTCCCCATCTCTGGTCTGGCCCTGAATTTTGCACCGCCTGTGGCTCCACCCCCTACTCCCTCAGAAGTAAGGATCTTTTTCATGTGACTTAAAAGACATTTATGAGGCTTCAGGGATCTAAAGGGCTCTTTAAACTTAAAAGCCAATCTTGGTAATGAGCTTTAAGAAAGCACATTAATTCCTAAAGGCAAGGTGGGGCTGGGCAGAAAGGCTAACCTGAGGGCCTGCGGGAGCCACGGCTGTTTAGAACGCATTCGGTGAGAAGAGGAAAAAGGAGTGGTGCTATGTAAGGCTCATTCTCGTAAGTAACAAGCATTTAATGAGCATTTACTGATGCCAGGAATAAGCAGGGCTCCTGACTTCTGGTGTCTATAAGGCTAACACGGACGAAAACCTAAGCTGCACCTCTAAGGCTGTGTCTTCTGAGAGTTGATGCCCCTTTGTGGTTACAGACCCTTGAAGCTCCAGATAGGTTGTTTCTACTACATCAGCAACTCAGGCACCAAGACATCTCCCTGCACTCCTCATGGAAGACCTGGCTTCATCCATTTCCTTTGTGCCGTGCTTTTAATGCCTCCACCCCCATCCACTTTGGTGGCTCTTCTCAAGAATTATGGGACGAGGTACCCTAATAAGGAGATGTGGTCCATCAAAGAGGGTCACCTTGCCCTGGGAATATGCTACCCACCTCATAAATATCCATAACAATGTCTCTAAAAATCCACAACACAGCACCACTAGGGTATCCTTCCCCACTCCCTACCATCTTGGGACAGTCCACTCCAATCTCTTTCCCTGGTATTTGTTTTGCTAAATAAAACACTGTGCGCTGTAGGAAGTATGCACTCAGTGGTTAAGAGTGCGTGCTGCTCTTGCAGAGGACCTGAGTTTGGTTCTCAGCGCCGTCACCAGGCTACTCACAACCGCCTATAACTCCAGCTTGCATCTAATTCCCTCTTCTGGCTTCCATGTGTGGTACTCACACATACATAGAGACACATGTACTCACAACTAAAAGTAAAATAAACCTAAAAAACTGCTTGTGGTTTTCAAATGAGTTTTTAAAATGTATTTGATAACGTGTATGTGGGGCGTGGAGGTGTGCAGGTGACTGCAGTGCCTGGGAAAACCAGAAGAGGGCATCAGAACCCCTGAAACCAGAGTGACAGACAGTTGTGAGCTACCATGTGGGTGCTGGGATCCTAAAAGAGCTGCAGATGAATGCTCTTAACTACTGAGCCACCTCTCCAGCGCCTCAACTGAATTTTGTTGTTGTTGTTGAGAAGACAAACCTCTAGGATGCTAAACTATTGTCTTTTCATAGTGTCTTCTCTGAGTAAAGAGCAGTTTAAAGCTCAATCTTGTCCCTCTTCATTCTCTCCTGCAAGTGACACTTATCAGGGGCAGGTCACAGCAGCAGGACACAGCCCTGCCCCATTTCTGCAGGGGCTGAATATGCCACCTCTGTCCCAGGCACACACCTGGATGGACTTGGGAAAAATTCTGGCCCTCACAGAGATAGCATGACATTATAAACTTTGGCTAAAGGTTAAAAACCAAAGACAATTATTGGCTGAGTATAAACATGAAAGAACAGTGTAGAATGGGTAATGGGGTTCTGGGTAGATGGCACCTCAGGCAGAAGCAGGTGACAGAAAAATGAAAATGGGACAGATAGGTTCTAGGGAGGATTGACCAAGCAGGCAGGCAAAGCTGCTGCTCCAAGCCTGGGAGATCATCTTGGTGGGAGGGGGCTCAGGGTGTAGCTACATTCAACCTGGCTGCTCTGTGCCAAGCAGAGCATGAGGAGGAGTGGAGGCAGGGACACGAGATAAGAGTGGGTGTCACAACCGGTCAAGGGTCAGCACAGAGAGGAACACGCCCCTGCTGGAGTTACTGTTCTCAGCACTGACAAAAGTAACTTAAGGGAGAAAGGTTTTATTTTGGCTCACGGTTTGAGGACACCATGAGCTATGGTGGGAAGGCATGGTGGCAGGAGTAAAATTCCCTCACAGGTATGACAGAGGTTTGTTTCCATGTCATTCTGTTTTGTTTGGTTTTGGTTGGTTGGTTGGTTTTTGTTGTTGTTGTTGTTTTTTAACACAGGATCTCTCTGTGTAGCCCTGACTATTATGGAACTCGCTCTGTAGACCAGACCAGCCTTGAATTCACAGAGCTCCCCCATCTCTTTTCTAGTGCTCTGATTAAAGGCATGAGTTACCATGCCTGGCTCCATGGTGATTCCAGTTCTGACAAGCTGGTCAGTTCCAAAAGCAGAGGTGGCCAGTTTGGGTGGTTGGTTTAGATGTCCAGGGTAAACAAAGTGTTTGCCTGAGTAGCTAGCTGTACAGGAATCCCGGCCCAGTCACTGCTGCCTGCCCTGCAACCGCTGCTCCCCATTTGTAGGATGCCCCACCAGTTCCTTTGTGGGATGTCCTTGTAGTCCATCCAGGCTGTAATCATGTGGCACAGTGGATGGGTGTCTCAGATAGCACATCATTTCCCTCACACCCTGAAGCTGGACGTCTGAGCCAAGAGGCTGGCACTGTTAGGTTCTGGGGCGCATCATCTTCTTGCGCATCCAGTGTCCTCAGATAGTGGAAGGGGTGCAGCACATAAGTCTCCTTTACAAGGGCACCAATCCCTTGTCTGGGAGCTCCCACTTCAGGCCCTAATCACCTCACAAAGGCCCATACTACCCTATGGCAATAACAGCAGGTCTGTGGCAGGCTAGCTGAAGAAATGCTAGACACCAGAGTCTTCAGTACCTTGCAGGTCACAGGCCATCTGCTCAGGGAACCAGGTAGATAACTAAGATCTGCCTTAGTCTCCTCCCCATCACTTCCTGAGGATCAGGTGTCTCCCTTCTGTTCAGATTCCTCCTCTACCACTCTGCTAGTGCTCCCTGCACACAGGACACCGAAGCTCCTTCCGGATCCATCCAAAGAGGGTATTTCCCAGGATCTTCCAAGTGCTGTGGTAGTAACAAGAACCAACTTCAGCCAGGCACGGTGGCCCACACCTGTAATCACAGCACTCGTGAGGCAGAGGCAAGCAGAGTTCTGTGAGTTCGAGGCCAGTGTGGTCTGCAAAGCGAGTCCAGGATAGTCAGTGCTACACACAGAGAAACCTTGTCTTGAAAAACAAAACAAAACAAAACAAAAAAACAAAAAACAAAACAACAACAACAACAAAAAAACAACTTCAAGGGAGTCAGATATGGCCCCATGAACACAGAATAAGGGCGCGTGCGCACACATACACACACACACACACACACACACACATTCTCACTAGCATTTGTTGCTATCTGTTTTCTTGATGGCCATTCTGAGTAGAGTGACATTGAATAGTTTTAATTTAAATTTCCCTGATAGCCACTGAGGTTGAACACTTTAAAAAATATTTACTGGAGCTGAAGAGATGGCTCATCCATTAAAGGCTAGACTCACCACCTACCCTACCTCCCGAAGTGTTTACTAACCACTTGTATTTCTTTTCTTGAGCACTTTAATTCCTAACCATTTTTTAAATTGTATTATGTCTTAGTTAGGATTCCTATTGCTGTGAAGAGATACTATGACCAAGGTAACACTTATAAATGAAAACATTGAATAGGGGCTGGCTTATAGTTCAGAGGTTTTCATCCATTTTATTTTCTTTCTTGTTTCATTTTTCAAGACAGGGTTTCTTTGTGTAACAGCTCTAGCTGTCCTGGAACTCACTCTGTAGACCAGGCTAGCCTCGAACTCAGAGATCCGCCTTCCTCTGCCTCCCAAGTGCTGGGATTAAAGGCATGCACTGCCGCCACTGCCACCACCACTGTTTTTTTTTTAAAGATTTATTTATTATTAGGTATACAGTGTTCTGCCTGCATGTGTGCCTGAAGACCAGAAGAGGGCACCAGATCTCATTGTAGATGGTTGTGAGCCACCATGTGGTTGCTGGGAATAGAACTCAGGACCTTTGGAAGAGCAGCCAGTGCTCTTAACCTCTGAGCCATCTCTCCAGCCCGGTTTCTTTTTTGTTGTTGTTGTTGTTTTGAAACAGGGTTTCTGTGTGTCACCCTGGCTTGTCCTGGACTCACTTCATAGACCAGGCTGGCCTCAAACTCACAGATATCCACCTGTCTCTGTCTCTGGGATTAAAGGCATGAGACACTACACTTGGCCCAGGTTTCTTCCATTTTCATCACAGTAGGAATCATGGTGGCACACTGGCAGACATGGCGCTGGAGAGATAGCTCAGAGTTCTACATCTGGATCCTCAGGCAGCAGGAAGAGAGAGTGACCCTGGGCCCTGCTTGAGCATCTGAGACCTCAAAGCCCACCCCAGTGACACACTTCCTCCAACAAGGCCACTCCTATGATCCTATTTTGTTGATGCTTAGTTTCTGAAGTTCTTGGGACTTTCTCCTATTGTGGTATATCTCCCAAGGATTTTTTCCCACTCTTCAAGCTAGCCTGTCGCTCACTGACCGCTTGGTGTTCAGAGCATTCTGGTTTCATGAACTCTGACTTGTTGGTCACTGGCTGCTTCCTGAGTGTGGAGTCCTAGTCAAAAGTCCTTGTCTAGCTATGTGGTGGTGGCACACGCCTTTAATCCCAACACTCGGGAGGCAGAGGCAGGCTGATCTCTGTGAGTTCAAAGCCATCCTGGTCTACAGTACAGAGTGAGTCCAGGACAGCCAGGGGTACACAGAGAAAGCCTGTCTCAAAAAAAAGAAAAAAATATTTCTTGCCTACATCCACCTCTTGGTGAGCACCCCGATTTGTCCTTTAGCAGTTTCCAGGTCTTCTGTTGGGGTCTTTGATCCACTTGAGGTTGGTTTTTATGCAGGATGACAGATAATGATCTAGTTCCATTCTGCTATATGCAGACTTCCAGCTTTTCCAGGCCATTTGTTCAAGAGGCTGTCTTTTCTCCAATGCATGCTCTTCTCATCCTAGCCAAAACCACGTGGCTGTAGTCATGTGACCCCACATCAAAGCCCTTCTCTATTCTCTTGACCTGTGTCTGTTCTGTGCTAGTACCATGTTTTTATTACTTAGCTTTGTAGTATTATTTGAAATCCAGAATGGTGATGGCTCCAACACTGTTCTTTTGTTTTGTTTGTTTGTTTTTGTTTTTGAGACAGGGTTTCTCTGTGCAGCCTTGGCTGTCCTGGACTCACTTGTAGACCAGGCTGGTCTTGAACTCACATAGATCCGCCTGCCTCTGCCTCCCAAGTGCTGGGATTACAGGTGCCACCACAACCAACAATGTTCTTTTCACTCAGGGTTGCCTTAGCCATCCAAAGTCTCCATGCTTCCACATGGATTTTAAGATTCTTTTTTTTCTATTCCTATGAAGAATGCCACTAGGATTTTTATTGAGATTGTGTTGTCTCCATAGATTTCTTTTGTTAGGGTAGGGTAGTCATTTTCACAACACTGACCCTGCAAGGCATAAGCGCGGGAGGTCTTCCCATCTTCTCCTGTCTTCCTCAAATTCTTCAGTGTTTTAGACTTTTCATTGTGCTTGTTCACATCTTTACAGTTTTCTAAAGTTCTTGTTTTGATTTTGGTTGTGAGCCTAGGCTTTAGCAGCTGAGCCATCTCTCCAGCTCCCAAGGTGTATTTTTCCTGAGGCTACTGTGATAGAATTGTTTATCTGAGTTCTTCCTTGTCACCATATAGGAAGGATACTGATTTTTTATGCTAATTCTGTATTCTGCCACTTTGCTGAAACTGTTTATCTGTTCTAAGAGTTTCCTGGTGGGGTCTGCAGAGTCTCAGTCTCAGTCTGTCTCTGTTTCTGTGTCTCTCTCTCTTTCTCTTTTTCTCTGTCTCTCTCTCTGTGTCTTTCTCTCTGTCTCTGTCTGTCTCTCTCTCTCTGTCTCTCTCTCTCTCTGTCTCTGTCTTGTTTGATTTTGTTTTTTTTTTTTTTTTTTTTTCACAGAGATCTGCCTGCCTCTGCCTCCCGAGTGCTGGGATTAACGGTGTGCGCCACCATGGTCTGGCCCTTTAGAGTGCCTTATATGTAGAATCACATCATCTGCAAATAGAGATACTCTGGCTTTCCCTCTCCTGCCTGCCTCCTTTTGTCTGCTTCTTGTCTCACAGTCTGTCTTGTCTCACTGCTCTAGCTCAGACTCCAGTACTTACTGAAATGATTGGAGATGGCAGACAGCTTGTCTTGTTCCTGATATTAGTGAAAATGCTTTGATTTCTGCACTTAATATAACACTATGTCTGTCATATACACCCTTTATTATATGAATTGAGATATGTTCCTTCTATTCAAAATTTTTTCTTATTTTAAATTTCAGGAACTTTAATATAAAGTGATATAGTCCTGGCTAACCTACAACTCACTATGTAGAACAGGCTGGCCTCCAACTCAGGGATCTGTCTGCCTCTGCCTCCTGAGTACTGAGGTATATACCACCACGTCCAGCACAGAGCACCCTCTTCTTCAAGGTGACAACCCAGCCCTCTGCTCAGCCTGCCTCTTCCTTGAAGGCTATGGTGCATAGAGCCATGTCCAGCCCAGGGTTTGTTTCCTGTCCCCTGCTTACTTTAAAGACAGCTGTCTGTGCACCTACCTTCCCTGGAGTTGTGTGTCTCTCACAGTAGGTTTCCCAGCTCCCAGGATACTTTGAGGTGGGTTCATTTTATGGATACTGGATCAACTTCTCGCTGATGGAATGCTGTCCTGGGGGGTAGCATAGGTCAAGCTTTTGGATAGGTTCACTTCAACTTGCATACAGCTCAATGGTTCTACTAGGGCCTCCTGGTCTCTCAAACTGTCCTGGAGGAGAAGGCAGAGAGGATGCCAGGGGACCAGAGTCCATCCCCATCGACCTGAGAAGAGCTCCAGATTCACTCTACATTGATGGTGCCTGCCATGGGCAGGGACAGCAGCCACTATCAGAGGCCTCAGGGTCCTAGCATTAGGTTTGTCCCTCTCTATGGCCTTTGCTCCTGATGGGGGGTGAATTGTGCACCCTTAAAGCTCACATGCCACAGTTTTAACCTTCAGTTCCTGGGAAGACAGGCTGTTACAGATACAAGAAGCTGCAGAGACACCACACAAGAGGAACACATGGCTCTAATCTTATGACTTCTGTTCTTATAACAAGACACTAAGTCAAGAAAAAGAGGATGTTCAAGAGAGATATTTTAAAAATATGGAGAAATACCATCTGCACACCAAGGTACATGAACAATTACTCCAACTAGAGAGGCCTAAGGGACCTCGATGGGCCAGTCCTTCGAAACTGGGTCCATCCCTCCCACAGCCACAACTGAAGCATTGCTTATGGTGCTGATGCTACCCCGTCTACAGCACTAGGCATCTCCCACGATGAGTTTCCCAACCACTGCTCATTTCCCCAGGTTAGGTCAGGTCATTCTTGCCTGAAACCATCCCTCCCCACACCTACTGCTAAGCAGGTAGCACAGGAGGAGGAGGTGTGGAAAGAGAAGTGAGTGGGAACAGGTTGGGGACACTTATAGCAAAGGAAGATTATCCAGGGTTTCCACAGAGGGAGGCTGTGGGCTGGAGCCCAGGCATCTCTGGGAAGCAAGAGAACAGTGGAAGTCTTGGGAATTGTCAGTGAAACAGGCAGGGTCTCCGGGAAGCCGACTTGAAGCATCCAGGCTCCATCTTTCCTACTCTGGCCTCTGAGTGGCGCAGAAGTTAGCTGCTGTCACAGGAGCTAGCTCAAAGAATGGAGAATAGACACCAGGCTCTGGTCTGCAGGTGACCACAAGCCAGCAGACCTTTGTCCCAATAGATTTCTCAGTGGTCGACACCCTTAGCCCCACATGGTCCTGGCATTCAACCATAAGTGCTGAGAGAGCCCAGCTGTCACTTCTTTTGGTTCAGCCCAGTCTTGTGACAGTGCATCGGGGGGGACTCAGCCAGCCTTGCAGGATGGTAGAGTCTTCCCAAGGGGTGTTGCCACTTCGCATTTGGGAGACACATCCAAGTGTACAAAAACATCCTGTTTCTGAACTTGGCTCGTGGGCAGAAATCAGAGGGGACTGAAAGCAGATCTCTGAGCAGCATGGGGTGCTGGGAGGAATCAGGGTCAGCCAGAGGGCAGGGAGAAAAAGTGACCATGGGGCCATGTTTAATTAAGGGGTAGGCATCCAAGAGAAAGGAAGTGCGTGAGGAGGGGGCACTGGATGAGGGGCTCACATTGCCCCTTGCAGAAGCATTTAGAAAAAGTGGGAGCTGGGACTACTCAGCAGTCAGCAAATTCACAGAAGTTCCCCCACACTGGTCTGTGTTGGGGACAGGAGCTGATACTAGATTCAGTGGGCTTTCCTAGAGGGCATGGAAAGGCAGCGCTGGCTCCCAAAGGCTGCTTACTGTTTACATGCTGGGAAGGAGGTCAGGTTTTGCAATCCTGCCTGAAAACATAAGCTCTCAAGTAAACCTGTGCTTGCGACACTGACCCTGAAGAGGGAAGCTGCTGTGGTGTTGTGCTCACTCCCTTTTCCCTGTATGTCAATGTGCCAACTCACAGCAGCTGGAAGAATCTGCTGATGGCATCTGAGACGGGAGGGCATAACAGAGCTGTGGCAGGGAAGCCAGCCGAAGGGCCAGAATTAATTTTTTCTTCATTAATAATATCCTAATTTGTGTGATTAATATATCATGATCCATGAGCACAGGTGACAATTGCTGGACAAAAATGCCACCTGCTGAGCAAAGAGACCAAGGCAGACAATAAACACTCTCAAATGCAGGAGACACCAGTTCCCCCAAATATCACCAGCATCAAAACAGCTATTTGAAGACCGCAGAAAGGAGTGTTCCCATTGGCTCTGTGGGAGGAAGAGCTCTGGGCGTACCTGCTCCTCTTAGGCTGCCATTGGACAGATCTGAAAATTCCAGACTAGGCCTGTGATTGCCTGCTGGCTGAGCTCCTTGCCTGGTTTCTCCAGCTGGCCCTAGGCCAAGAGGCGGGATGTTCCAGGTCACAGTGGTGCCACCCCATCAGCCCAGATCCACCTCTTTCTGCGCTGCAAACCTCAGCTATTTTTGGCCTGCCAGCCGGTGTCAAAACGTGAACAAGACGATGAGCACAGAGGGAAAACACCTGTGTGGTGTCTTCAGCTGTGTGACACAGACTGCTGATGACATTGGAAACTTCTCAGGAGCCGCAGCTGGACACGGGGGTACCCTGGAGTCTACATTGCATTCCTTGACTTAAATGTCTGAACATCTCAGCTGCCTGCTCTGCCTATGGTCAACTTGTTCCAAAGCTTCACTCTGAATTGCTTACACAAGCTAAGACAGGTCCAATGTCACTAGGGGATATGGGGCCCCCACCATATGTGCTGCTCTCTGTTAGATATTCTATTGGTACATAGATGTATTATGTCACATAGCAGAAAAGCACTCGGGGATATGGTTTAGGTAACATGCATACATACACACAGATACATATGCGCATACATAGTGATTAAAGTATGTTCACCAGCTAACTATAATAATCACTTCACTGTATACATGTATATCAAAATATCATGTCAAATTTTAACTGTGTTGTATATTAAATATATGCAATGAAATATAGATTCATTAACACTCATGTGATTTAGAATTATCTCAGAAATATTTTAAATATTCAAAAGAAAAAATTGAAGTCAGTCTCTTTTTTTCTTTTCTTTTCTTTTTTTTTTTTTTTGGAGACAGGGTTTCTCCTTGTAAGAGCCCTGGCTGTCTTGTCCTAGAACTTGCTTTATAGACCAAGCTGGTCTGGAACTCACAGAGATCCTCATTCCTCTGCCTCCCAAGTGCTGAGATTAAAGATGTGGGCCACCATGCGAGGCAAAGTTAGTCTTTATACTGTGCTTTACTGGACCCAGGATATCCCAAATGTTATCTCAGCAGATAATTGAAAGTGTCCCAGTTACTTATTAGATATTGTGCATTAGTTTTCGTGCTAAACCTGTGGGATTTGGTGAATGCTTTATACCCCACAGCAGACTGAAGTATAGACTGGCTGTATTTCAAACATCCAGAGATTACACATCACTAGTCCTTTCAACTGGATATCATGGCTGGACTGTTTGTGTCAGCCTGTGAAATTTTCATCCTGAAGCCTCAAGATGAGAGAATTAGGAGGTGAGACCTCTGGGAGGTAACTATGGCCAACTCAGTTCTAGGGTGGGGCCTTCACACTGCGATTAGTGCCTTTATTAGAGGCAGACATCCTCATTTTCTACTATGTGAGACACAGGAGGAAGCCATGTAGAAACCAGGAAGAAAGGCCTCACCAGGGCAGACCTTGCTACCAGGAACATGAGCCTCTATAGCCATAGGAGGGTAATTTCTGTTATTTGAGCCCTTGGTCTAGGCTGTTTCCAAAGCCAGAGTTTAGGCACAGGATCTGCATGTCACAAACCCAGTAGAATGAGATCTGACACAAAGAGCCACAGCACCAAGGGCTGAGAGGCCAAGGACCTCAAAACTCAAGAGCTCATCCTGCCCCCTGCCTCATGGCAGTGGAGAGTGAGTCACTGTGCTCCATGCTGTGTGCAGAGACTGAAATCCCTGATTGCAGGTCCTCCAGCCCTGTGTTGGTAGGCTGCTTAGCTGGCTAAGTGAATGGGCAGGGAGCCACCCCACGAAGCCTAAATGCAGCTGAGATCATCAACGTAGGATCTGGACAGAAAGTAGACCCACTGCAACTACCACCAGGCGCCTGACACTGGGAGGGCCAGGGGTTTCCAAGGCTCTGCCAACACAAATGTGTTTTCTCCAGGGGCTGGACTGTTGCTCAGAGTTCAGTGTTTGCCTAACATTCAACAGGCCCTGGATTTGAGCCCCAGCATTACATACAGAACTGTGCCATGGCCAAAGGTCATTCTGGCCTCTGACCACATCTGCTGTGATTCCACTTCTACCTCTTGTTTCAATTGTCCCTGAGTCACACACCAATGGCCCTGTATCTTTTTGGATGTTATATTTCCCATTGTTAGACACAAAAAGAAATTAGAGTAGAAAACAGAACTGCTGAAGCCTGGGACTATTGGAAAATTAATTGCTCGGTGTTGACGTATATGACAGAAAAATTCCCAAGTGCCTCAAGACCAGCACACTATGTGTTGGAAGAAAACTCCCAAGCTGCTATGGCTAGCCTGTGGCTACAGCGGACTCCACAGAGAAGCTGAAGACATATCACAAGACACAGCACCATACCACCTCTGCCCGTGCATACAGGTATTCAGAAAAACGCAAGCACATGATGGCTTCAAGTCATCTAAAAAAGCCTGAGAAGAGCAAGAAAATGTCCTGAAGTGAGCACCTGGGGCTCTGGACTAACCAACCACAGTCAAGTGTGCTGGGTGCTGGCTATTTGTGTTTCCCTTTGAGGCAGAGCGCCTGCCCTTGGCAACAAGCCCAAGAAGCAAGGGCTGGATGTTCAGGCTTCCCAGCACCTGGACAAGAGGGTCTCTGAGATGTTGAGGGAAGTATGCACAGCCACTCAAAGGAAAGTGGTAAGGCGAGACTGCAAAAGAGATATCCTCTGTGCCCAGTGAAAGGTCTCCTGAAGTCAGAATTGACCGACTTCAAGGCAAAGTTCAGCATTTGGGGATGGAAATCCATCCAGAAGCTTCCGCCAAGAGGCCAAACCACAAAATAGTCTGGTCATGGGACTGGGGTGAGGCTTGCCTGAGAGAGAAAGTAGGGTGATGGTGAGGCTTCTGGGTCAGAGAGACTGCTGATCAGTACTCTCACACTAGAGGTGTTGAGACATGGCTGTCTAGCTCCAATGGACTTAACTAGACAGGGCCCAGAGAGGCTGACTACATCTAAGCCAGGTCAGTGCCCAGAGTCAGTCTTCTGTGGCCCTCATGGCTACCCCCTAGCCTATATGCCTCCATCTACCATTTACAAATGCATTCCCAGTTCCATCTCCATCCACAGGGCCCCATGCCCTGCCTGGCCGTGTCACAGAACTGACCCCAGCCTTCCCAGGAACACTGATGGGAGCTGGGCACAGCCTGGCTTCTGCAGCAGCCCTCCACCTTGGTCCCTGTGCTGGCGATTGTAGGCTCTTTGCAGGCAAGGAGGAGTGGCCCTAGATATAAGTGTGTCTCCTGGGTCATTTCCAGTCACAGGTACAGGTTAGACCGGCTGCACCTGGATAAATCCAGCTCAGGATAAAATTTGAATAATTGGAGCTGGAAAACGTCCTTCTCACTAACATAACCATTTCAACTTCAGTTCACACCAAATTCATTTTTTGTGATTACAAACTAATGCCACAGTATCATGAAGAATTGAACTATGGTTTTATATATAGCTATTTTTATTAGTGTTGTTTTGGGTTGGATTTTAATTTTGTTGTTTGTTTTTGTTTTTGTTTTTTAAAGACAGGGTTTCTTTATGTCACCCTGGCTGTCCTGGACTCACTTTGCAGATCAAGCTGACCTTGAACTCACAGCAATCTGCCTGCCTGTCTCCCAAGAGCTGGGAGTAAAGGCATGTGTCACCATGCTGGGCCTTGGATTTTAGTTTTTTAAGATAGGGTTTCACGTAGCCCAGACTGGCCATTAACTCAGTATATAACTGAGGCTAGCTTTGAACTCCTGATCCTCCCTCCTCTAGCTCCAGAAAACTAGGAATATAAACACTCTTGGATAGATGTGTGGTTTTCATCCATGTCCAAGAACTGCAGCCTAAATTTACATATATTATTTTTAACCATTCTTTGTATGTACATTAGCAAGTATGCACACAGATAGGGTAAGAAACATAGTATCTAGTGTCTGATGGAGCTAAGAACAAACTTCATCATCTAATTGTTCAAGTTACCATTGGGTTTTCCTTTGCTTGCTCAGGACCAATTCTGCACTGGGGACAAAGGAGGACACAGAGGTTAAGACATCTCCCTGCTGTCTGTGGAGTCATAGCAGGCTTTAGCCATTAGCAGGTTTCACACAGGATATACATGGACCTGGGTCTCCTAAGAACTGTACCTCCTTTCTCTGTGACACAGTAACATCTGTCCTTATGTGGATCAGGCCACAGCAATGTGACCTACAACCTCCTCTGGCACTCTTGACTTGGATTGAGTTGGCTGGACAGAGCTCTCATCTCTCAGGTAAGGAGCAGGCTCACCACTCCTTATGGTAGTCTCACACAGACACTCAGGGACAGGGAGCCACCTCTGGTCTGGTCTGTTTGTTTGTTTTGTTTTTCGAGACAGGACTTCCCTGTGTAGCCTTTACTGTCCTGGACTTGCTTTGTAGCCCAGGATGGCCTCAAACTCAGAGATCTGCATGCCTCTGCCTCCCTGAGTGTTGGGGCTACAGGTGTGTGCCACTGCCCCTGGCTCCCATCTCTGTTCTAAAGGAAGAAAGTAGAATCACACAGTGGCACATGTCCCTGACCTTCTCCAGGACCCCAGCACCCTCCCAACCGTCAGCCTTTGCGCTTAGGATATGTAGCCATCTGTGGCTCGGAAAGAACTTATGGCACATTTTGGAGCCTTGTCCTTCTGGTCTTGTCCGAGGAGATTACTAGACACTAACTACATGACTGGCAGCAACAAGAAACTCTATGCCCAGAGTGAAACCCCAAGCTGCCATATAGTTAGCACCCAATCTGCTTTCCCTGAGTGGCTGGGAGAGCCACGATGGAGCTGAGACCCTGTGTGGCTCGTGTAGACAATTCTGTATAGGACATGGCCCATCCCACCCGGGGAAGACTGGCACCCAGCCTGAACAGCCTCTGGAGCTTAGCTTCTTTCACCCTGAACGACATGACCTATTCTTCTCTGCATGAGACTCAGCTGAGCCCTGTCCACTTCCTACTCCACCCTAAGTGCCCAAGAGCACATCTGTAGAGAAACGTCCTTGATATCTATGTACTCCACTGCAGCCCAAGCCTGTGGCCCAGCCTAAGGGGAGCTAGACTGTGACATTCGGGAGTCTTTCATGGGCCACTTGTTTCTTCAGACTCTCCAGCTGCAACTAGAATGAGCAACTGTCCTTTATGTCACCAGAGGGGCCTTGGCCCGTTCTTGTTTGTAAGCACATCCACACAGACAACCGGGGCTTCCCCAGACTGGGGCCTCTACAAACTGCTGGCTGATAGAGGCTGAGAGTTAGTGCTGTGAGTCACCAGTGAAGCCGGCTTGTGTAAACAACAGTCACTTAAGCACTAATGACCTCACGCAGAGAGCTAGCTGGTGGCTTTATGCATTTTGTTTGTTTTAAACAGTCTCACTCTGGGGCTCTGGCTCAGTATGAACTCACAGCAATCCTCCCAAGGGCTGGGATTACGGAAGTGCATTACCACACCCAGTTTATTATGGTTTTATTGTTTTGTTTTAAAAATAGGATCTCTTGTAGTCCAGACTGGCCTTAAAGTTATTATATTGTTGAGGATTCCCTTGACCTTTGACCTTCAATTCCATCTCCTAAGGACTGGGATTATAGGTGTAAACCCCTCACGCTCAATTTACCATCTTTTTACATTTTTATGTACGGTCTGTGTGTGCAAGTGACATGTGTGGACAGACTGGAGGCTGACACTGTGTGGCTTCCACCGTTGCTCTCCACTTTACCTTCAGAGACAAGTCCTCTCACTGAGCTGGAAGCTTACTATCTGGGATCATCTGATTCTGCCTTCTCAACACCAGGGTTTCAGATGTGCACAACTGTGCCCAGCCTTTATGTGGGTAGGGAAGATTCAAACTCAGGTCCTCATGCTTGCTGAGCAGGTACCTTACTGCCTAAGCCATATCTCTAACCTCTTCTTTTTTTTTCCTAAGTAGTTAGTCTGTTCTGAAACAACTATCATTTTCCTTTCTTGCTTCTTCTCTTAAAATTTGCATGTGTCTGATACATGCAATTGAGAAATATTTATATTATGCTGCATTTTCAGTTTATTTTAAATTTCTGTTATATTTTCTTTTGAAAATATTCCTCATTTTTTTTAAATTAAAAATGTACAAAATTCAGCTAGGCGTGGTGGCACACGCCTTTAGTCCCAGCACTAGGGAGGCAGAGGCAGGTTGGATCACTGTGAGTTCGAGGCCAGCCTGGTCTACAAAGTGAGTCCAGGACAGTCAAGGCTACATAGAGAAATCCTGTCTCAAAACAAAAAACAAAACAAAACAAAACAAAAAGTACAAAATTTGTACCTGCAATAGTTTGCCTTTTTCAAAAATTTGAAATTTCCTTCATTTATCTTTAAAGTCACTTCAACCTTAAAGGCTACCTTATTAGACATTTGATATATACTTAACAGCTTTGTGGCTATTGTTTCTTCAAACATTATTTTTCAAAAAGCATCAGCAGCTATGGACTAGGAAACTGGGTCGTGGTAACACCTTGGGCTCAATTGATGCTTAGGACCTTCCAGGTCACCAGTGCTCAGTTGGCACCCCTGAGAACTTAACCGTCTTCCTTACAACAGAGAACAGACACTACAAGAGGGCCTGTGCTGCCTCGGTATCCCATGCTCATCACAGTGTCAAGAAAACGAAGCTGGACTCCAGCACTTACAGCCCTTGGCAGGAGGGATGGATACATTCCTGAGACAGAGCTCTTCCTGGTAGAAAGGTGCTCATGGCCTGAGACTGGAGGTGTTTGGGGTGTGGTCGGTGGATGATTATGTAACTAACCCTGTGTAGTGTTGTTTGGTGTTAGGTAGCAGGTCTGGGGAAGCCCCTGGTCCTTCCCAGGCCATGGGTCATTCTGAAAGTTCCTTCCTTTACTCCATTCTGTGTTTTATGACTTTGACCTCTAGCCTACACTGCCTCCTTCTGTAAGAAGAGGGACCTTTTAGCATCAGCTGGAGCTCTCTCTGGCACTGACAACCAACAACCGTGTCTAAGTGTCTAAATGCTCCAGTTGATAGGAGAATATAAGTGCAGATGTCATTATGTCTAAAACCATGAGTGGCAAGATCCGGAGTGGAGGAACACACCTGTGACCCAGTATTTTAGAGTCTGAAGCTTGGTCATCAATCTCCAGTTTGTGATCACCCTGAGCCACATAATGAATTCCAGAACAGGACAGCCCAGGGCACAAAGTGAGACCCTCATCTCAAAAAGGAAACCCCAAACAAAAATAAAGCCACAGGCTGCTTGCTACCCCTTGCTGTAGGAGGATGACTGTGGACATTTTTAGGTCTTTCTGTGATGGTCAGCACTGGTAGCCAATGGCTTACAGGTCACCAGCTAGAATGATGGTGGGATTTCAACACTACACTAGCCTTTGTACCAGGCTACCCCCTGAAATCTAGGAAACAGAACACAGAAACACCTCCACATGCCATGATCTTCCAGGTAGACTTGCCTTGTCTGTAGGTGTTGGATGTGAAGTGAGTGGCCAGCAAAGCCCCCAGTGTCCTTTGTCCATGGCTGGCCTTGTCTTCCACTCCTCCTGCTCCTAGTGTGTAAGGCATTTTAAAATATATCCCCTATATTAAATGTAACTGACTGTTTCCAGTCTCGAGGACATCTAGGTGAGGGGAATCCCTGTCCCTTCCTTGCCTTAGTCTATTCTCTGGGGAACTGGGTGTCTGTCGCCCAACTGATTTCTTGTGGCTTGCTTACTGCAGTAGTTCAGGGAATAGGGGGGGTTATCACATGGCCTTATGACCCCTTCAACCATTCCTAGGACCAAACCCAACCCTGAAGGAGTGAAAAGAGAGCCAGGGAATCCTGAGTTTGTTCTCTAGAGTCTATAATGGAAGGAGAAAAACAAATCCCCAAAACTGTCCTCTGACCTTTGTACATACATTGTGGCAGGCATGTGAATTACACACATATTACATAGACACACACATATTTACAGGCACAATAGTAAATAGTAATAGTAAATAAAAAATAAAGGCCAGTGAGGGACTTTGTCTCAGAAAGGGGGGTGGGGAGGGAGGGAAGGAAGGAAGGAGGGAAAGAAGGGATGGAAAAGGCACCTGATGTTTCAGGAATAAAGGTGAAAGTACATCAGATATTGTCCTATGTCCTACATACACACATTCAACACACACACACACACACACACACACACACACACACAGAGAGAGAGAGAGAGAGAGAGAGAGAGAGAGAGAGAGAGAGAGAGAGAGAAGCCAGTACCAGAAACTAGGCAATATTTCCGAAGAAGAGGAAATGCCACAAGACAGCATCTCTAGTACAGGCCACATAGAAAGCAGACATGCCTGAGTCTGTGACAGGGTGTGGCCAGGAACTTCATATTCACCAACTCCCAAAAATCAACCAAACAAAAAGTGACTGGATAAAGAGAAGAGACTACGCTTCTTATAAAAGACTCAGTCAGTGCCGCCCACCCCTCCATGTGAACTACAAGTCCCACATTTTGAGGTGTAGCCTTATAGACTCAGGACCAGAGAGAGTCTGAGTATAGGCTAGCTCTTCTTAGCAGGTCAGGGGCCCCACCTTTTCTCCAAAGGAAGCTCAGTACAGATTCTCTTTGGCATCTCTGAGTGGCCAGCTTCCCCTCACAGGCACTGGGCCATCTTTGCATGATATAAAAGCAATGGCACTGAGTTTGCCACAATTGACCTGGTGACGGACAGGATGACAAGTGGCTTGGCAGCCTCGTTGTGTTGGGTAAAGAATGATTCACATCCTGAACAGGAGAGAGATTTTTATCTCACTACCCATAAACTAAAACCTTAGATTACATTTTTTTTCTGGACATTTTCACTTAAAATATCCTGATCTCAGTGGGACTTGGAAAACTGAAGCTGAGACTCCTGGGCTCTGGCTCTAGACAGTTCCCTAGGAGCTGGGATATGAGGGGAGGGTTTTCTGCAAGGGTGGTGTATAGGAAGTAAGGAGGCCCTCTGTGACCTCGGATCTGAGCCCAGATACCTCCTGGAGTGGTAACACCGAGGCCCCAAGGGCTGAACATCTCAGAGTGAGGTAGAAAGTGGCCTCCATCTTCATAGGGGACAGTGACCAGGAAAGATTCCATCTTGCCCATTTCCCTTCAGTTTTTCATTGTTGTTGTTGTTACAATGTAATTCCCTACTGGGCCCCTTAGGTCTGCCTTATTCTCTAGAGGCCCAGGGAACTGAGGAGTGGGACACAGGTGCTGAGAGGACCTGGCCTGGCTGTGTGGGGTGAAGGGTGAGAAGATACCTGACAGAAAGCTGCAGACCTGCACTCATTACAGGGACTCCCATTTGCAGCTTAAGGACGTGAGCGGGGAGTGGAGCTGAAACAAGAGGGCACTGGACCATTTGCATAGCAGGCACCTAGGCAGTAATACATTGTAAAAGGGGGCTTCTTCCATTTACATTATAAAATCTAAATCTAAATCTAAATCTAAATCTAAATCTAAATCTAAATCTAAATCTCTGCACTTGGGAGGCAGATTCAGGGTGATCTCTGTGAGTTCAAGGCCAGCCTGGTATACACAGTAGAGTCCAAGCTAGATTGGACTCTGAGACTCTGTCTCAAAAACAAAAGCTTCACAAACTTAGGGGCTCAGCAACTAAAAGCACTTGCCGCTTTTGCATCGCACCAACATCTGGTTCCCAGTACCCACATCAGGTGACTTATAGCTGACTGTAATTCTAGTTCCAGATCTGACACCTCTCCTGGTCCCCATGAACTCCTTGCAAACACGTGGTACATATAAACTCATGCAGGCACACACACATACAAGTAATACACAATACCTTTGTTTAAAACATCTGAATCATCAGGCAATGGTGGCATACGCCTTTAATCCCAACACTTAGGAGGCTGAGGCAGGCAGATCTCTGTGAGTTTGAGGCCACCCTGGTCTACAAAGTAAGTCCAGGACAGTCAAGGCTAACAGAGAGAAAGCCTGTCTCAAAAAACAGAAAACAAAATAAACAAAAAATAAACAAACAAGTTGGGTGTGGTGGTGCACGCCTTTAATCTCATCACTCGGGAGGCAGAGGCAGGTGTATCGCTGTGAGTTCAAGGCCAGCCTGGTCTACAAAGTAAGTCCAGGACAGTCAAGAGTACACAGAGAAACTCTGTCTTGAAAAATCAAAAAACAAAACAAAACAAAACAACAACAACAACAACAACAAAAACCCCAACCAACCAAACAAAAAAACCATCTGAATCCTTACTTACTTTCCCCTTTTGTTGTTTGTATGTTTTTGAGACAGGGTCTCATGTAGCTCAGGTTGGTCTCAAACTGCACTATGCAGCTGAGGTTTGCCTTCAATTTCTGACCTTCTTGCCTTAACATTCTGAGTATTAGAACGATCAGTCTGGCCCTGGCTGATTATTTCTTCAAACAAATCAATCTATGCAGGCCTGAAGAATGCCTCATGTTGACTATAGATTGAAAAGAAAAGACATGCCAAAGACTTTGAGAAAATAATTTTCTTCCCCTCCCCAAAAAGATCAAGCTTAGTAGACTCTAGACTAGAGGCTCTGGTTCTGTACAAACATGCCCTGCAACAGTCAAAGGTTTCGGAAGCAAATCAATAATTTATTTTTCTCAATTGAGGTTAAGAAGAGCATTAGCGTCAATGAAAGGTCATCAGCCCCTGTGCTGTAACCCCCCAATGCTCTTCTCATGCACTATCCCTACCTACCAGGCAACTCCCCAAATCACAGGTATCTCTGGCCAAAGAGGCTGATGGCGAGGAGTCAACTAACACATCACACATCTGTGGGCCTGAAGGTCTGTGGGAGAGCCCAGGAAAGGCAGTTGGTCCAGTTGGTCCCAGCCAGCATGACTCGGAGTCATGCTATCCCCTGACAATGTCAGAGTGCCCACTATCATGGAGATCCCAAAGATGATCCCAGACATGACCTGCTTGCTATATCTTTCTGATTTCCTTGTGATTGTGCCCAGATGCCTTACAAAAAAGCAGCTGTAGGGAGGGTCGGTGTTGGCGTGCAGTTCAGAGTTTAGTCTGTCTGGGACTCCAGCCCCTGGGGTGGAGTCACTCTTACCCAGGGTAGGTCTTTCTCTTCAGTTACAGCTCTCTGGAAACACCCTCACAGGTGCACTCTGAGTTGTGTGTCCTGGGTGATAAGCAAACCCAGTCAGGTTGGCAACGAAGATGGATCCTGTGTGCTTTCAAAGGGGCTACGATCAGGATGTAAAGTGAACAAACCAAAAATAAAAATTAAAAAAGAAAAGAAAAGAAAACAACAAGACCCTGTTTCAGACAGAAGATGAAAAGCAATACCCAAGACAGCCTCTGACTCTGCACACATGGCATTTACCACCCCACATTTATACAGGCGAATGCAGTACAAGGCAAACTCAACACCTTATCGTATCATGTAAAACCAGTGATATCTATAGTGTTCCCTGCTCAGATTCCTTCATGAGAGGGCCTCAGGGTCAGGGCTGTACTCACTCCTGCCTAGAAAGGTGACTACTGAGTCAGCTTGAGGGAGAAGCCCACGCCTGCACACTTACTGCATCTCACACTCCACAGAGAAACATGGGGTGAGTCCTAAATCCCAAAATCATGGCTTTCTCAAATTCCTAATTCTTCAGGCCAACGTTGGTAGGAAAGTTTAACCTTCTCTCCAAGTGCTTCTTAAAGGGAAGACAAGGGAGATGAGGCTAGGATACAGTGTACAGTACATTTTCAGGTGAATATTTTTATTAAAACTATGTTCATGTTTGCACAGGAGAAGACAAAAGAAATCACCTAGGGTGCCTGTATCTTTGATGATGAGGGTCTTTTAAAGACTTTCTGTTGGGTAGGGCATGGTGGCCCACACCTGTAACCCTAGCACTTTGGGAGACAGAGGCAGGCAGATCTCTGTGAGTTCGAGGCCAGCCTGATCTACAAAGTGAGTCCAGGACAGCCAGGGCTACACAGAGAAATCTTGTCTCAAAAAACAAAACAAAAGAAAAACACCTTGCCATGGCTAGGCCAGGGAGCTGGCCATGCCGTGTCCGCAGGATGGCTGCTGGTAGGAACAAGGCTGCCGCCTGCTGAGAGCGCTGCCCAGTTTGTGCGGTTCCACTTGCAGCCTTGGCACCTTGTCTCGAAACAGAAATCAGAGAGAAGAAAGTGGATGTCTGCATTGCCATGAAGCTAATGGCTTGGCATGCTGGAAAGGTGGCTCAGTGGCTAAGAGCAGGATGCTTTTCCAGAGAACTAAGATGTCCCCACTGTCTCCACATGCTGACTTCTATGGGTCTCCCTTTGGTCAGAGGATGACCATGGCTGATAACTCAGCACTCACATCCCTTGGCTAACAACCATCTGTAACTCTAACCCCAGGGGAGCCAACTCCCTCTTCGGCCTCCATGGGCACTGCACACACTGTATGTACGCATGGTATTCATACATACACTCGAGCACACACATACACGCACATCATCTTAGTTAGGATTCTATTGCTGTGCTAAAACAACATGACCATAAGCAGCATGGGGGAGAAAATGGATCATTTCATCTTACAACCTATAGTCCATCAGCTAGGAAAGTCGAGGCAGGAACTCAAAGCAGAAGGGGCAGGAGCTGATGCTGAGGTCTTGGAAGAGTGCTGGTTTGCTTTCCATGGCTTGCTCAGCCTGCTCAGTAGGAGCACCACCCACAGTGAGCTGGGCCCTCCCACACCAACCACTAATTAAGAAGATGTGTTACAGGCTTGCTCACAGGCTGATCTTATGAAAGCATTTTCTACATTGAGGTTCCCTCTCCTCAAATGACTCTAGCTTGTATCAGGCTGACACAAAGCTAGCCAGAACACACATTAAATAAATAAATATTTAAAACTAACTCTGCCCTTAGAAAAAGTAAGGACAGAGTTAATTCTGAGTGAAGTCTAAGGGACCACAGGCCCAGGAACATGGGCTGAGGTTACCCTGAATACATACCCATCATGGAAAGAGAAACACAACCTTTATAGCTACAGATCAGGAGAAAATAGCAACACAGTGCATTAACAATGACATGGGACAGGAGATGCCAGGAGGACACGCAACAGCGGAAGCAGAAAAGCCTACCCTAGGTCTCGCTGTTCCCTTGCTCACAGGCTTCTCTAGCCTTTTTATTTCTCCAGACCACACTATATAAAGAATTGTCTTGGACCACAGGTGAACATTCTTAGCTTTGGGGCTGGTGGAGGACAGAGGTCCGATCAGCTCAGCAGTATGCTTTCCTAGATATTTACAAGGATGTTGGGTCAGGTACAGATGAAAGCAAATGCGAGGCCGGAGACCACCCAGGCTCATTTCGGCTTGCAACATCACAGCTCTCCACTTCGTAGTAGTTGGCCAAGGTCAGCCCACAGGCTCTCTGACACAGCTAAACCTTCATCTACCTATGCACAGGTGCTTTGCTCCAGGACCATACCAAAGGACAGTGGTGGCAGGCACAGCCCTTTCTCATTTCAGAAGGGACACTAAAGCACAAATCAATAACTCAACCAAACAGCTGCCCTGGACACACCGGCCTTGGCTCAACAGATCGGGGCAAGGAGGCTGTGGAAGCTGAACCTGCAGCTGCAGCAAGAAGCAGCTTCCCACGGGGCTTCTTCATGAGGTAGGTCAATGTTCCTCCCGCACTGTGCTAGCCAGCCAGCTTCCCATTCTCCAGCGCTGTGAGTACCTGTTGGGGGCGGGCAAAGCAAGCTCCAGAGATCCCTACTGACTGGCTTCGGTGCTACCTTGTTGAGCCCTGGGACATCACACACACACACACACACACACACACACACACACACACACACACACACAGAGACACACACAGGGATAGAGGACTAGAGGACAGCCATGCCCTGCTAACCAAGAACACAAGGGCACTGGACAGGTGTCCAATGCCATGGGATGGGGGCTGGCATTTTTTGAACCTGTATCAGGTTTATGTGGGTCCAACTCTGAGGAGACGAGAGGAAAGGATGGAGGAGAGGAGGTTCAGAGGAATCTAGCCACCTCAGATGCTAAGCCCAAACCAAGCCAGGATGTAGTGTTTCCTACTTAAAAGTGTAACAGGGATTCAAAGAGCCAGGGAGATGGCTCATTCAGTAAAGTGCCTACTGTGCAGGCAAGGACTTGAGTTCAGATGCCTTATCACCCACATCAAAATACCAGATGCAGCCTCTGTGATCTCAATACTGGGGAGGCACAAAGAGGCTGGATTCCCCAAGTTCATCAGTCAGCCTGCTTAGCCAAATAGGCAAGTTCTGGTTCAGTGTGAGACTTTGTCTCACAGAAGGTGATTAATGCTAGAGGAAAAATGCTACTCTGGTCTTCATATACACATCGTGTGCGCACATGAGCGCCCACACGCATATGCACCTGCATCTAAATGCCCACATAAACATGTTTTACATTTTCTCTAGACTCTCAAACTTATTATTTTAGTTAGGTGGCAGCTCCTCAACATTGTATTCAGCAATATTTGGTCTCTCTCTTTCAGGAGCTTATGCAAAAACCTTTATATTTTCTAAAGACAAAGAGTAAGGAGGCTCTGACTCAGAGTAAAAACTACTCTTAAACACCAGCGGGTAGGTGGATAGGTGTTTTTTATGTGCGTTTTGTAACTGCCTCCTGGTGTTTACAGGAACTAGACTTTAAAGAAGTTGACAGTTAATTTAGGTCCCAGGTGCATAGTCCAATCAGAGCTCTGACTCAGCACAGGCTCCCTGTTGCACGCCCACTCTGACACCAAGGTTAGGGCAGCCCAGAGTGCCTGTAGCTGCTGGGATGTGGGCCTGGGTTTCCACGCTTGCACAGTCCTGGGGGCGTGTCCACCTGTGCATGCAAACTGTTTCTCAATCTTTAGGCTCTTTGTAAGGTCCCTGTTATCTCTGATAAATGGCCTTTCCTTGTTATGAAATGCCTCATTGGTCTCACATGTCTCTTGTATTGATAGTGTCTCCTCAGCCTGCTGGCATTCCTCTGTCCTGGCTTTCCCCTGAAGCCCGCCTGTCTTTATATCCCGTGTCTCTCCAGGTTGATGAGGCAGCATAGGGCTAGAGAACCTGTATAGTATATTCACCAAAACACACACACACACACACACACACACACACACACACACACTGCGTCTCCTATCTATAATGGGAATACCAATGGTTCCTGCACCATTACCCTCCTTCTGCTGGGAGGTTTAACTGCCCCACTGGCTGGAGCTATGACAACAGCTCAGCCACTGGCATTTGTTGCTCTCTGTTCTTTCTCCATTTCCTGCCTTCTCTGGGGTTGATCTTTACGATATTGCATTTAACCTTTAGCTGTCTGTTTTCTGATCAGCCTTTGAGCTGTTTCCTAACATTTTCTATCACCAGTAACACAATTCCACAAGCTGGGCAAGTCGTACACAAGTGAGGGTTTATTTTGGCTCAGGGGTCTGGGCCAAGGTCGAGAGACCATCTGATGACAGCTTTTGTGCTGGTGGAATCCAGGGGCTGCCAGAGCAACACTGGGCGAGAAGCAGGATACTCGCTAGCCTCAGAGGCTGTGACTGTGATAGTGGGTCTACCCTGAGTTAATCCACTATTCACTAATCCACTCATAACACAGGTGAATGGATCCCAGTGTGCAGACAGGGTCCTCATCACCTCTTACAGGTCCACCCGGTTCCATCTTTTAATATCTCATATGACCAATTAAACCTCAATGTGTGTTTCAGCAGTGACAAACTATATTCAAACCATAGATTTGTATCTTTTCATAGCTTAACTTTAAAAAGCTTTTCTTGTGTTATGGTGAGAAGCAGCTGCCCCTCCCTCTCCCTCTTTGGTTTTATGAGACAGCGTTTCTTTGTGTAGCCCTGGCTGTCCTGGATTCCCTTTGTAGGCCAGGCTGGCCTTGAACTCACAGAGATCCACCTGCTTCTGCCTCCCAAGTGCTGGGATTAAAGGCGTGTGCCATCACCGCCCAGCTAGTGAGTGCTATTCTTGTGGGCAGTAGTCAGGATATTTTGAAAGCAGCTGGGGTTGGTTAAGGAGGAGCTGGAGAGATGGCTCAGTGGTGAAGTGCACTGGCTGCTCTTGCAGAGGTCCTCGCTTTGGCTCCCACTACCCCCATGGTGGCTCACAACTGTATGTAACTCCAGTTCCAGTAGAGCCAATACCCTCTTCTGGCCTTGGCCTCCCTAGGCACCAGGCACACACATGGTATACACACATACATGCGGGGGAAACACTCATGTAAAGAAAATGAATATTAAATTTAGAATTTTTTTATTTAAAAGGTAAATGAGTACGCGATTTTTCTTTTTTGCCTTTATTTTTAATTTTTTTTCTCTCTTATGGTGGTCAGATGGAAGAGAAACCTCTCACAGGCTGGATAAGGCCCCACTGTAGAGCCACACAGCCCAGCCGGACACCCAGTGTCTTTTTATGTGTATGGATGTTTTGTCTGCATATATGTCAGTGCATAACATTCATGCCTGGTGTCCTTGGAGGCCAGGGAGGGTGTTGGGTTCCCTGGAACTGAACTAGAGATGGTTGTAAGTCACCATGTGGGTGCTGAGAATCAACCCAGGTCCTCTGGAGGAGCAGCCAGTGCTCTTACTTGCCAAGCCATCTTCCCAGCCCCCAAAACTTAGCGTATTTAATAAACATCCCCAATCAAACAGAAGGCAAAGCCTCTCCAAGGTCACAGCACAAAGCCATGTGTGCTATTGAGGCATGGCTTCTGAGGTACTCTGGGTGGGCCTGAGCTTCAACTCCTGGGACCTCTGAGGATGCAGACTGTGATAGGCCTGGGATAGCAGCTGGGGACAGGGATCCGTTCTGTTCCCTTTTGGGAAAATACGTGTTTCCCTGGTGTTTGATGACTACACCCTCAGCTGTGGACTCTCATCGTAGAACAGGGCAACATGTCAGAGCTCTGTCCCACACTTGTTATCTCAGCACGTACCACTGATAATAAATCCTGCCCATACAAAAATGACTTCTCAGTGTTGTAACTGATAAACTAACTGCTGAGCAGAGGAACTGTGATCTTCACCCAGGAGGCGACTACTGTTTCCTTGGGGGCAAAAACCAGAGCCCGTGAGACAGATGCCAAGTAATGCTAAGAGAAAGGACGTCAGCAAACCCAAGGCACAGACATGGGTATTTGACAGGACAATATTTATCTTAGGCTTACGTAAGCCTGGTTCTGGATCAGCCTAGATCCTGCATCAGAGCCAGCAGAGGGCTATTAAAATGCAAACTACTGCGCTGTCTTAGCTTCAGGGTTCAGGCAAGGGGCTTGGCAAGGATTTGCTGGCTGGATAGAGGCCCGTAGACCTACACCCCATTTTTTTTTTTTTTTTTTTTTTTTTTTTTTTTAGGTTTTTCGAGACAGGGTTTCTCTATGTATCCTTGGCTGTCCTGGACTCGCTTTGTAGACCAGGCAGGCTTTGAACTCACAACAACCCACCTGCCTCTGCCTCCCAAGTGCTGGGATTAAAGGCATGCGCCACTACACCCAGCCTACACCCGGGGTAGATCCAGTTCAAGACAACTGCATGTGGTTGGTGTACTCGGCACAGTCCTAGTTTCCGGCTGCCCCCAGAAAGCTGGCTCTTCAGCTACCAGTTCAAATAGAACTGGTGATGCTTAATGCTGTCAGTGACAGGACCTAGAGTCACCAGACACACTTCTGGGCATGACTGTGAGCAAGTGTCTAGATTGGGTTCACTGAGGTAGGAGGCGTCACCCTGAATGTGGGCAATCTTGATGCCTGAGCTGCAGTCCTGGACTGATGGCTACTGGTCTGCCTCCTGACTGTGGGAGCCTCACTCTCAGGCCGCCACGCCTCTCCTCGTGTGACGCACTACACCTTTAAACCGTGAGTCAAAGACAACCCCTCCTCCTATAAGTTGATTCTGGTGGGTGCTTTGTCACAGCAACAAATGACCCTGTAGGAGACACAGACCGGCACCTTTGACAGCGGGCTTCTTATTCGTCCTCTAAAAGAGCAGGTGGCTAAGAAGAAAACAGATCTGTCTCCACTTGGAGGCCCCTCCAGTCTGTCCCAGGCAGCTTCTCTCCAGAACATTCTACTTGTCTTCGAAGGGTGAGCTGGGAGGACTTAGCCAATCAGGGAGCACTCCACTCTCCACCCCAAGCTATCCTGACCAGAAGGAAAGAGCTGCCGACAGATGCGTGGCAGCGAACTTAGTAAAGGGTTCATTGTTCATGTGTAACTGCTTTTTCCAGCACTGCTAGGTGTCACCAAGGGGAGCAGACACCTGGCCAGCCCTCAGGTTCCCTGGGCCTATCTAACTCTCTATTAGAAGTGGGAGGACTCGGTACGCCTAGTGATGTTACGTGGCAGCCACACCCCCAGTCTCTTAATGGCCTCGCCTTTGCCCTCTGGTCAGAGAATAATGCTGGCTTTGACTACAGGGCAGAGAGGCTAACCTCTTTTCAGACTCCTCATGTGAGAAACTTTTACACCACCTTCCTTATCTAAGCAGAAAATCAATTCAAATTATAATTCCTAAGATTCTACTTATTGGGAAAATGAGTTCTATTGCCTAGGTTAAATTGTTATTCAGCAATTTTTAAAATTTTTAATTTTATGTGCATTGGTGTTTTGCCTGCATGTATGTGTGAGGGTGTCTGATCTTGGAGTTACAGACAGTTGTAAGCTGCCATGCGGTTGCAGGCAATTGAACCCAGGTCCTTTGGAAGGGCAGTCAGTGCTCTTAACTGCTGAGCCATCTCTCCAGCAAAATTTAAGACATAGCCCGGCAGTGGTGGCACTCGCCTCTAATCTCAGTACTTGGGAGGCAGAGGCAGGTGGATTTCTATGAGTTCAAGGCCAGCCTGGTCTGCAAAGTGAGTCCAGGACAGCCAAGGCTACACAGAGAAACCCTGTGTTGAAAAACCACATACACGCATGCATGCACGCACGCACACACACACACACACAAAGACATAGCAAAAAGAAAGGCAATGTGGTGCTGATGAAATGCTCTTACCTTGTTTATCAACAGCAACTCCTGGATAGTGAAAACTACAAAAAGGTTAAAGTACAGCATGCTACAGCTGGGCCAGGGGCCCGTGCCCTAAGCAAGCCAAGCTCTTCTGCTAAGCTGCATCCCCAGCCTAGCTTACATGCTTTTATAAGCTCTGGTTAAAAGATCAGTTATGTGGGGCAGGAGAAATCGCTCCATGCTCACTGATCTTGCAGAGATCACATCCATCCATAATTCCAGCTCCAGGAGATCAGATGACCGTGAAGAAGTGGGGTCTTTGAAGATACGAGTTGAGATGAGGTGGGTGGATAAGTGATCCAACGTGATGATGTCCCTTTAAGAAGAGAAAGCCTACCAGAAAGTATGCTGTGTGTAAACACAGGCATGGGAACCACAAAGCTGGAAATGGTTCAACCAAAAGCCAGTGCAGGGGCTTGCCAGAAACCCTGTGGTGGTAAGGCGGGGAGGACCCTCTTCCTGAGTCTCGGGGACAGAGGGCCTTGTAGACCTATTGTGCCTATCAAGTCAAAGTCTTGTCCCTCAGACTGTCCTAACATGGTCTCTGTTGCCCTAGGGAGCTACAGCCCCCCCCCCCCAGCCCCCCAGCAATCCTGCACCTGCCTGGCATCCTCGGCCCTCAGAAGCGTGTTTCCAAAGTTTCAGAGTGATCCCAGAGAACTTGAACTGAGGGTGGACAGGATTCCCTAGGCAATAGATCTTTATTTGTTTATTTTTCTTGGAGGGGAACAAAAAAGGTATTCATTCTGCTGACCCTCCCGAGACACAAAATTCCCCTGGATCACTTAACAAAAAACACTTTAGGGGAGAGGCTGACGGGAAGACTGACTGACTGACTGACTGACTGACAGTCCTGCAGCCTAGGAAAGCCATTTGCATTTGCATTGCTAAGGGGAAAGAACAAGGTTGGGCAAGCTGGAACAAAGCTAAGCTATCCGGGAACCCATACCCATTTTCCACCATCTCTTTCCAGCACCTCTCTCCGGCCAAACAACATTGGCCTCTTCTAATGGGGTTCAGGGACACGGTCAGCTAGGGTAGCCTGCAGGTCTCAGGCCAGGTAGATAAGAGGTAGTGAAGGAAAGAGTACGACAAGATGAACAAGGAGAGCGTGTGTGAAGAGGGCTTCTGCGGCCACTTACCCCTAGAGAAGGCAACCAGGGCCAGCCATGGATGCAGAAAAGCATGAATCAAAGAAAATACTGGCCATGCACGCCACTCAACTGCGAGCAGACACCGGCCTTCAGTATGCAGAAATAAAAAGAACGACCGAGTGTGCATAGGATGGTGGGGAGGTAAGGTCAATGGAGACCAGAAAGGAAGCTTTAAATAGGGCCTTGAATAAAAACAGGGTCCAGATGAAGGCTGCTCTCCATTCCTTAGCCGTGGTGCTCTGCAAGGACTGCTTAGCCCCTCTACTCATGACCCTTTTCAACCTGGGAAACTTTTACTCTATCTCAGTGTGGTGGTTTGAATGAAAATGGTCCCATAGGCTCATCTGTTCAATACTTGGTCCCCAGTTAGTTGAACTGTTTGGGAAGAATTAGGTGTGGCCCTGTTGGAGTGTGGGACTCTGATGGATAAGGCTGAAGTCTGACTTCTTCAGACAGCTATTTGTGCTTGGTCTATGTTGGTAGACTCCCTTTTTTCAGTGGGGTTCTCACTCCACCTGGTCTGGTAACCCCAGATCTTGTAAGGAGCATCACAGAGCCCTCAGGGAAGATTGCAGGTCCCTCCCTTTCTGGATAAGGAATTTCTTCAACAAGCACAGGGAATTCCTGAAAGCACTCAGCCCTATCCTGAGGAGATCCTAGCCTCCACCAAATAACCTTTAATCATACCTAGAACTCATCCCCTCACACATAAGATAATTAAGAACTGTCTTCTCCTGTATGTAGATTAAGTACCCTGGCACCGTTAGCCCTAATGAATCAGACACATTCGCCCCCAAAACCTCTCCCCACTGCCCAAGGTTTATAAATAAAGGCTGGCTCAGGGACAGCGAGCTTTCTTACCCACCATTCCTCCACCATAACCATCTGAGACTCCATTTATTGGGGGTGGGGGTGGGACCACTACTGGATGCTGGCAGTCAGGCAGTGAAGGTGGAACTGCCTTTGCAACCACTGAGGCCTGCTAGCTCGGTGTTGACCCCTGGTGAAGCACTGCTGGGCTTCAGGATACTTATCCTATGCATGGACTCACTTTCTGACAGTGGAAGCCCAAATAAATTGTTTCTTCTATAAGTTGCCTTGGTCATGGTCTCTTTACAATAGAGAAGTAACTAAGACACTAAGGCACACATTCTATAAAATAGGTAGAACAATCAAACACTCACTGATGATAAATCACAGAGACGGTTCTCTATGACCAATTCTTTGGTATATGTCTAATTTACTGTCTCTTAAATACAGAAGCATATTTACATACTAATGAGATAGGTGTGCTTGTTTATGTTTACATAAAAAATTGACTCATGGCCAAAAATTTGGAGCACAGGATGGAGAGCAGTTTGGTGTTTTTCAGGGGTGAGTAGGGTCTGAACATGCTTGTGTGCAGTCTGCATGTGTGTGCACGTTGGCATATGTATGGGTGCACCAGTACACCTGTCTACAAATGCACGTGGAGGTGAGACATTGATGTCAGGTTTCTCCTCAGTCACTTTTCACCTCATATATTAGAATGGGGTCTCTCACTTGAACCCTGAGTTTGACAATTCAATGGGTACAGTTGGTTAGCTTGCTTCAGGGAACCCTGGTCTCTGCCTTCCCACTGCTGGGGTTACAGGCCCACCATGAGGCCCATGGGGCACTGAGTGAGCTCTGAGGGTTCAAACTCAGGTCTTCACTTTCACACAGCCAGCACTTTACCCACCGAGCCACTTCCCATCCCTGATGAATATTCTGATCTTCTAATAATCAGTACTAAGAATTCTCCATCACTTAAACATATAGTACAAAAATGTCTGGGGCCAATTCAGAAACCGTTAGAAATTCTGCCCTAATCCCAAACCAACATTCACTGAACTGTTTATAAACCCCAATCAGCTCAAACAGTTTTTAAAATCAAGCAATCCAAGCCAAAGATACATGTCTTTGATATACACTGAGGAATGACGGCAAGAAAATATGTTTTTGTTTCCTGTAGTTAAATTGTTATATTTCTACAAGAGCAAAGACTTTTGTATGCACAGAAGAGACACTGCAAGTAAAAACACTCTAGAACCTGAGTCGAATGTTCCAGGCGTTGTTCTCTGGTGCTGTATGGTGTGGCAGCGTGCACAACGACTGCATGACTGTCCACTTTCCCGCCGTTACCCACTAACCACGCCCATCTAGCAGCACACTCCTCACATCTCCCCTCACCACCTGTTTTCCCAGCCCTGCCCACTCTTGCCCAGACAACCATGACCTTGATAGCATCACGAGCAGGCATCCTCCACTCCTCCTGCCTCCCTGAGGAGGCTCAGACCTTAGCTCCTCAGTGGCCCATCTGGCATCTTGCCGTTTGTATCTGCCCTCTCTGTGGCTAACAGTCATCACTGGCCCTGCCCCTTTGGGCTCCGTCTCCTGACCCTCTCTGGCCCACCCCAAACCTGGCTGGGGAACAGGATGTGGTCTTTCCACTCTCCCTCTTCCTAGATACAGGAACTGACATACACAATGGCTGCCTGTGTTGCTGTAAGACTCCCCTGCCAATAGTTACTGGGAAAGTGACAGACTAAAGGAAGCTACACACTCCACAGTCCTTCAGAGCTCTTAGAGCCATTGTCCTCCATGCAGCCCAGAGTACACTTTGGAGGCTTAAGCGGAAGCAGATTTGGTTCTGAGAATGGTGTGTCCTGGCCACACCTTGTCTCCCAATCAAGTGGAAACAAGTACCAGTGTCTACCCCTATGGCCATGCACCAGAACAGCCGACTGGCAATCGAACTCTCCCTGTGGGCTGTGACAGCTTACCAGCCCATGACCTTCATCTTGGGAGACAGAAGTGGGAGGCCTGTGCCCACTCCCACATTCCACACAGCTCCTGAGCAAGACCACCTTGCCATGCTGCTTTTATCCTTCCCCATCACCAGCCAGGCTTACCCCAAACTGACTAGTCTCCCAAGCTGCAGGGAGCAAGAGTAGTCTCAGTCTGCACTCCCCTGCTAATAGCAATAGCCCTCAGGGTATAGCTGCTTCTAGAAGAGATCCATATGTGCTAATACTCAGCAAACAACAACCTGGGTCCCTCTCCTCAAGCAGCCAGATACCTCACATGGACCTAGGAATGTCACAGGCCATGCAGGGAGCACAGCCACAGCCCGGGGCAGAACCAGTGCTGCTATGGGCAGCAGAGACCACATGGCTTAGTGAGAGTATCGCCTGCCAGTTCTGTGCTTCTTAAAGTCCACACGAAGCCATCCGAGCTCTGCAAGGGATAGGAAGTGCCTGTGCAACAGGAAGTCTCAGGATTAACTACTTAAATAATCTCAGGATTAAGTACTTAAATAAAGTGGAGCTTAAACAGCATACTAGTTTTCTTGAGGAGACAGAGACAGGGAGAAGCCTGCGGAGGAGAGTGAAGTTGCCTCCAGGAAGGGGAAGGTGAATGCGGGTGCCTGGAGTGCAGCTGGCTGCTGGGTATAAGTGTGCACATGCCTGCCTGCTCCCTATGGTCCAGACTGAGGCCTGAACAGCACCTGAGCACAGTGAGGAGGGCACTAGCAGAAGAATAAGGAAGATTTGTGGACACTATGCCCCACGCTCCCTGTCCCGTGCACCACTACCTTCCCCCACCCCAGCCCCATGCCAGCTTCTTCTGCCTGGCTTGGCTTTGCTTGTCCATGTGCTCGCTGGAACCTCTTATCTAAGTACCTTACCCTGCCCGCACCCCACCCCCCGCCTACCCCCATCCCCCTACCTTTTCTAAGTGGTCACAGTTGAACTCCAGGTCTTATGCATGCAAAGCTAAGGGCTTGGCTACCACTAACTATATCCCATCTCTTTTTTTCCTTAAAAATGAGTTGCCCAGGATGGCCTAGAACTTGTCATTCTCCAGCCTCTGGAGTGGGATGACAGGCCTGGGCCACCACTCCACCTCTGAATTTCCAGAGCTCTTGGCATGGGCTTCAATGGGAGCCAATGTGCTGACATGCTGTCTTCAAGTCTGATTTAGCAGACACGAGGCCCCTGGAGCTGGGACCTGATGGCAAAGGGACTCTAGATGTGGTCGTGGCAAAGCCCTTGAGGTGAGATAATCATGGTGTCTTCTGATCCACCTTATCACCTCCCTAAGGCCCCACCTCCTGATGCCTTATGTTGAAAGTGGGTAATCCCAGCTGTGAACTTGGAGGACACCCACATACATGTAACTGGGTTCTTTAGACAGTTCCGGTGTGAACATAAAGTCCTCAGGAGTGAGAGATGACAGGAGGGAAAGTGAGAGACACAATAGTTACAGATGAGAGGAAGAGGTCTCGAGCCAAGGGAAGCAGGTAGCCTCTAGGGGCCAGCAAGGGCAGAGCAGATCCAGCTGCAGGGCATGAGCCCCTTGCACACTTTCGATCCCTGAGATGATGAAGCCATGTTGCTGTGAGCTGCTATGCTTTCCACTCATTCATCCCAACAGCCACAGGGGCCTCACCTGGAGTGTGTGAGCTCCTGGCATCTAGTCACCTCCATGTTCCTAACTGAGCGATGGACAGGCAAGGAAAGGCATGTGTGAGGGAGAAAGAGAAGAGGAAGAGGAGGGAGAGGGAACAGGGAGGGGGAGAAGTCCTGCAGGTGTGGAGGGAGGGAAGGCACTGTGGAGTGGGGAGGGGCAGGGCGGCAAGGCGAACCCCACTGACAGCACTGCATTCAGTGCTGGTGCAGATCTGACTGGCTTCCTAGCTGGGCTCCTTTGGGAGCCTGATAAAGTGAGGACAGACAGACACCTCAGCCTTTCCGAGGGCCACTAGCCAGATGACCAGCAGAAAGCATAACGGGTTGTAGCAAGGGCTACAACCCCAGGTCTTTCTCCACACCTCCCTGCTGTCATAGGCCTACCCCAAGAGAAACTCGCCCCTGGCCCATTCTGGAGAGTATGGTGTTCATGCCCTGTGGGTGGCTGGGGGAGGTGGGTGGGTGCTGTCTACTCACCTGGCCTCTCTTCTCCTCTAAGACGGGGAGCCTTCCATTGGCCAGGACCTGCCCTCATTTTATCTGTTTGCATCTGCAGTGACTCTATTTCCAGTGGCATCTTCTGAGGGTTCACAGAGAACACCACCTACCCAGCATCCTACATGCCACCCCCAGTTCCGCCTCCATTTCCCAAGCCTGGTGTGAGCCTCTGCCAGCCAATTGGCCTTCACAAGCCTTAGTCACCCAGGCTTTGCCCTCTTGGGTGACATGCTGGCCAGCAGCCCAGCACCTGGCCATCTGGCTGTTCTGGACTTTGCCCATTTCTGCAGCATCTCCCCATGAAGCGCGCATTCTCAAGCCCACCCCCACCTGGCTGGACTAGTCACCAGCTGTCCACTCAGGACCAGAGGCATCGGGTAGTTTCACTGTTTTCCATGGGCTGCTTGCTGCACCAGGCCCAGCTGACAGAGGGTAGAGCAAATGAGCCTGGCCAACTTTGTGCTGAAGTCCCATGTCACCAAACTGAAACTAAGCTGTTATCTGACTTCCAAGAACTCAAGAGGCCACAGCCAAGTTCTCCAAGCAGGCCCTTCCATAAGTCCCCTGTCTTAAGCCTTACACTGGGTAATCCTTGCAGAAAGCGCCAGAAGAAAGCAATCCTGTGTCCTCTGCCCTGCTGGCTTCAGCCTGGCTGTCTGTAAAGGGCCTCCTCTGCCCCAGGCCTGTCATCCCTGCACTTCTAGTCTATAGAATTAAGTGGTATCTGTTTCTAGAATTAAAAGTAGAGGCAAGTAAAATCAGGAAAGTGAGAAAATTTTCTGCATGCCTGGGGCTTGTATGGAATTCCACATGGGTTCCGCCCAGGCTGGGGGCCTCTTCCTAACTGCTCTCTGGCACACCCTTCCTCACAGGACTAGGGGCGGGGACATGGCCCATTAATCACCAGGCTCTACCCGCCTCCCTGTACCCACTGGCATGCTTTTCCTCAGCTTCTCTGCTGACCTAGAGAGGGACACACAGAGTCACCACACCTTGCAAGTGACAGTGCCATCACAGATCTCATCAAGCCCTCAACCCCAAGAGACCAGCTCCCCAACCCCACCTCCCACCCTCCACTTCCCAATCTGCCATTCCGTCCCAGAGAAATGGGAAAGCACACACAGAACTCTGCACATGACTTCACTGCAGCTCTTTACTCATAATCACCAAAAAGCAGACACCACTCATCAGCCAGTAAGAGGAGAGCCACGATGCAGTGTATCTACACAATGCTACTAGCCAGCCACAAACAGGAACAAAGCATTGCCTGGGCTACAGCACGGACAGATCTTGAAAACAGTATACCATGCCAAAAGGACCACCGAAGACCACACAGCCAATGATTCTGTTTATAGGATTGCTCAGAACAGGAAGCGCAGAGGCAGCCAGCAGCTCCTTGGTGGCCTGAGGCTGGGGCATGGTGAAGGAGTTAACAGTAACCCTGGGGAAGGCTGTGCACCTTCTGAAGATGTGAGCAACCACTCAGCTGGGGGCCTTCAGTGAGAGAGCTGTACAGTATGTAAATGAGGTCTCAACCATGGCATCAGTGCCACTCTTGGATGGTGCTCATGGGTACTTGATAGCAGATTCTTCTGTGCATGAACCTTGCCTCCAGAAAGTGATACAGGGGCTGGCGAGATGGGTAGACCACTCCGTGGGTAAAAGCCCTTCAATCCCTGGGGCCAACATAGAGAGAAGCAACTCTCATGAGTTTTCCTCTGACCTCCACCCAACATATACAAATAAATAAATGTTTAGAAACTGAAAAGGGGCTGGAGAGATGGCTCAATGGTTAGGAACACTTGCTGTTCTCCCAGAGGGCCCAGATTTGGTTCCCAGCACCCACATGGTGACTCGCAACCACCTGTAATTCCAATCCCAGGGGATTCTGTGCCCTCTTCTGGCCTCTGTGAGCACCTGCATGCATGTGGTACACATTCTTATATGCACACACACATTAAAAGTAATAACTCTTTAAAAGCCACATACACTCCCACCTAGAAAAACTATCTGGAAATACATACTCTGAAATCTGAACAGCAGGTTTTGCTCAGTGGAGGGATGAAAGATGATATGTATGTGTCCAGGTGTGTTTGTGTGCATGTGGGTTCAGGGGTGTGTGTGCATGTGTGTGCAGGCCCAAAGTGGATGTTGGAAGTCTTCCTCAGCTGCCCTTCACCTTTTTATTTTTTAAGACAAGATCTCTCTCTGAACTCAGAGTTCACTTTTTGGCTAGACCATCCTCCCATCAAGCTCCAAGGGTCCTCTCTGTCTCTCTAGTACTGGGATCACAGCACTGCTGTACACATGGTTCTTTAAGTGGGCTCTGCGGGTCATTCTTGTACAGCGAGCCCTTTACTGACCGAGTCATTACCTCAGCCCCAGATATGATCCTATTTTCTGTCTACCATGAACAAGGGACGAGGTTACATTAAAATATAATTTAAATATAATTTCTTATTTAGTCTATCTTAAAAAACCAAGCCATCTCAGCACTGAGGAAGGCAGAGACTGGTGGACCTGTGAAAGTTCGAGGGCAGCCTGGTCTACAAAGTGAGTCCAGGACAGCCAAGGCTACAGAAAGAGACCATGCCTCGAAAACCAAAACAAGCAAACAAAAAGCCACAACGGATTATTTTTATTATCCCAGAAAGAATGTCAGGGACATGGATAAAAGGCAGGGGCTGGCTCACCTGTGCCTGTGTGCACTCCTTCCAGCCAGTCAGCACAACCGTAATGATTAACGTGAGGTGGTACAGTGAAGCGCCCTGGAGCTACACCTCAAAGCATCTCCCACCCATCCTCAGGGCCATCACCCTATGCAACCTTCATTCACTGGATTTGAGGCTCACCTGCTCATCAGCCCATAGAGCCCAGAGCAGCCCCCAAGGGATGCCAGGGAACCAGACCACGGGGTATCCTTCATGGTCCACATGGCACCACAACAGCCACCACAGCTTGTTTTGTCTCCATGCAAGAGAGGTTAGACTACATTCGGACTGACTTTGGGTAAGCAGAAGAGGCAACCAAGGGAAGGAGCTGCCAACACAGCAAATGTCTGAAGACATCACTTTCCCTTTCCACACCAGAGCCCACCCTTAAGGACTACATTGACAGAAAGAATCCACAGGGAAATCTGTAAGGACAAGCAAAATGACTTGAGAAAAGGGCACTGGAATACATCTCAGGACACCCAAGACAGAAGCCCGGTGCTGGGGCGTGGGTGCAGGGTCTGACTTGCAGCTTGTCCCATCACGCCAGTTTCCTGCAAGTGACTGGCAGGTCTGTTCCTTAGGGCCAAGTTTCCTGTGAGTGACGCTGCCTGTTCCTTGGGGGCAAAGTTGTGTGTATTTACACAGGTGCAGCTTTCTCAACATCTGTCTAGAGGACTTGCGGCTGATGATGGGCGTTAGAGGCAGTACCTGCTACATCCCACTGTAGAGATTCACTTGCCTTTAACAGCTTCCTGACAACTGGGGCTAGGCAACCCCCTCCTCCCGCCCGCTTTTTGCTGTTAAAAGGGCTCCTATGTTGTCCCCTGATGTCCCCCACCCCTGTGTATGTGTTCCCGCGCAACCTTCACATGCCAGCATGGACCCGAGTGTGGAAAATGGCAAAGACCCAAACTGCAACATTCCTTTAGTCAAAACTGCTTCGAGACCTTCTAAACCGCCAACGTGGTGGAATGGACAGGTTGTGAGGGAAAAACAAGGAAGGCAGCCGAGTCACCCACACCCATGTTATGCCTCGCTGGTAAAGTGACACACACACACACACACACACCGTGAACTTTGAGAAACAGCCTGCTTAGGAGGGTGACTTTGTTTTACACTTTGGGCACAGAGCCACACGCCTTACCTACGTTCATACGGGGCCTTTTCAGGCCTGCTCACGACTCTGTTGCTTTAGCCCGTGAGGTCTTGGCTAGGGGGCGCCCTGAACTGGGCTGTGGTCCTGCAGACTACCTGCCACCTGCGGCCCGCTGGGCACCTGCGCTCGGCCCTAGGCATCACAGGTCGATTGAGCACTTAGGAGGGTTTGCACTCCGGACGTGCGCCAGGAACCTGGTGAAGGAAAGGACCTGCGCGAGTCCACGTTATCTCGGAAACCCAGGTCGGACGGCATATTGCAGGGCAGGGCGGGGCGGAGCGGGGCAGGGCAGCGCCGCACCGGACCATCTGACCCGCGTGCCGCCAGCCCCGACGTTTCCCCGTGCAGCGCGCACTCGCCTCGAGCGCGCGTGCCGGGCACCAGCCCCACCCTCCCGGTGGCGTGTGAGCACGTCATATGGGCCGCCCTCCTCCCATTGGCTCCCGCGGCCTCACCAGACCCCGAGCGGACAGGCGCGCGGGCAGGGCGGGGCCCCTGGAAGACACGCCCCGCAGCGGGGCGCGCGGGCGGAGGATAGGCTGGGTGAGGCCACGTGGCGCCGGCGGCAGCCCGCCTTATAAGCGGAACCCGCGCGGGGCCGCGGCCGCTCCTGGGCCGTCCGGGCGCGCTACGCGTAGTGTCGTGGCGTGCGCCTCCCACGGTGCGCCTGGCCGCCGATGCCCAGGCTGCACGACCACGTCTGGAGCTACCCAAGCGCCGGCGCTGCGAGGCCGTACAGCATCCCGCGAGGCATGATTGCGGCGGCCGGCTGTCCGCAGGGCCTCGGAGCCCCCGAGCCGGTGCCCCGGGGCCAGCGAGCGGGAACGACGGGATGCAGTGCGCGGCCAGGCAGCTGGCATCACGACTTGGTGCAGCGGAGCCTCGTGCTCTTTTCGTTCGGCGTGGTCCTGGCTCTGGTGCTCAACCTGCTGCAGATCCAGCGGAATGTCACGCTCTTCCCCGACGAGGTGATCGCCACCATCTTCTCCTCCGCCTGGTGGGTGCCCCCGTGCTGTGGTACAGCCGCCGGTGAGTGCCCTTCCTTGTTCTTGGAGTTGGGGGTGGGTGTGGGGGGAGCAGAGGGACACGTCAGGAGCTAAGTCACTCTGGGTATAAGAAAGGGAAGACGACAGGGTAGGGAGCCCCAGATACTGGCGAGCGGCAGGGGGAAGTTGGAGGGACTAGTGATGGAGATGAGGTCAAGAGATAATTGGCAGTTTAAGTGGAGGAGTCTCAGCTGTCTCGCAGAGCCAGAAGCCAGGATTGGCCGCCTGGAGAACTGGTGAGGGCAGCACCACGCGACTATTGGCTGCCTGAGCAAACGTGCTACCCCGCTGGATAACTGAAAACAAACCATCACGTGCGCTCAAGAGGCGGTTGCCAGGGGACAGACTTCTCCGTACTTCCTTCTGCTGATAGTGCTTTGTGGCTAGCAGCCAAGCCTTCTGGAACTCCGTGTCCCGAAAAGAGGAGCCTTTGGGGAGCCTAAGCACACCATGGGTGTTGCCTCTCAGGCTCAGTGAAACTTGTGAGAGTGCTATAATCACCTTTTTTTTCTTTCGTTGATCATCTTGCTGGTTTTACCAGTAATGATAATTGCAACCCAACAGATCCCTGCATACTCCTGGATGCACAGCATTTATTCAAAATTTGTCAGGTGTTTCTACCCCTCAGCCCTCCTTGTGTTGGCCTGTGTGGGTGGGCAGTATACCTCCAGCCTGGTGAGACACACCTGTACTTGTAGCCACAGGACGGCGGGAGCAGTGCCTGTCTGCTTTTAAGCCAACTTTTATTGACTGCCCCTCTACACTTTATGTGCTGGGCTTGGGTGCTGTAGCTGAGTCATGGGTTAAATGTAATATGCAGGATACTTGCTGTTGATGCCCAAGGCTGCTCCCAGGCTCACCTGCAGCATTATAGGATTCAGCCTCATGACAGCAGTGTGCTTTTGCCAGGAAGGTCAGTGGGAGAAAGTCCGAATCTTTGTTCTCAAAGCACACTCAGCACTTGATGGCTGGACTTTCTTGGTTGTTTTGGACTGGGTGGCCTCATTCTGGTTAGGCAAATCATCTGCCAGCAAACTGTTATCCCCAGCACTTAATAGTTTCTTTGGGGAAGAAGATGGAGATTTGAAATTCTGATTGTTATACATACGGAGCATACTGGCTTGGTTCTTTGACCTTGAAGCTTTGTAATGAACCCAGGAATACCTGAAACAGTTTCTTTCTTTATCTGAATGTGTGGCTGAACCTGCGTCTCTCGCCACCCATGAAGCTGAATGCCTGCATTCATACGGACAAGGTGGAGTGGCAACCTGCCTCTGGGGTCTTGAACCCAGCTGCAGCTCACATGTGCCCTGTGTCCCGAGGGACCTCTCCCACCTGTAGTGCACACAGCCCCTTCCTTCCTGGTTTTTTACTCTCTTCGACTCGTCTGGAATGCCCAACTCACCACAGTCCAAATGTTTAGGAGTCCGAGTCTCTGTGGCAGTCCCTGACTCTGAGAACCACAGAAGCTCTTCCCTCGCTGCCCTCCGCTTTACTTACATAAGCCTCATTTCACACATGAGGAAACAAACGCGGAGCTACAGCCACCCAAGGGCAGCCCAGGACTGACAGCACAGCTCTCCCTAACTGGGTCCCTGCCCTTCTCACAGCATGTGACTTGTCCTCCCTGGAGAAAACAGTTTGGGGTGGTTTTGCCACACCCTTTCTTACGTGGTATATGTACAATAGTACTCTGTGCTACAGGTGACAGACTGCCTAGCAAAGTAAGTGGTTTGGATTCTGCTAATAATGACCACACAAGGACTAATTTAGCCAGTGTGTCCTAATCCTGTCTTGTTTTTCTCTAAATAGCTGTTGTCGGCTTACTGTACCCCTGCATTGACAGTCATCTGGGAGAACCACACAAGTTCAAGAGAGAGTGGGCCAGCGTCATGCGCTGTATCGCGGTGTTCGTTGGCATCAACCACGCCAGTGCCGTATCCTCTGTTGGTGTCTGTCCAGGGTGTCATCTGGATTGTGGCAAGGCATATCGTTACTGTGACCAAGTGTTGATGCTCATCGCCCCATCCCTGTACTGAGACAGGGCTCAGCTCTCACCAGCAGGAATCCTGGGGTTCAGTTCCTAGGGCCTTTCACTTATCTCAGGGCTCGTCCTCCCTCTTGCCCTGCTGACATGTTTGTTCTGTGATGGAGAGTTAGTGAGAGCCTTGCTCCCAGTCTCTGCCACAGAAGTCCAGGGCTGGCCAGGAGGTCCCGGGTTTCTAGTGTCCATTGCTGATACTCTCTTCATGTGGGTACTGTATTTTTGTATATTACCTATGGAAATGGTCAATTTGATGGTAAACCCTTCAAATGTTCTTTCCTGCCAGCTTGTTCTGACAGTGCTGATTGACAGGCACTAAATTAATTTGACTTTCCTACTGCCTGGGGTGGCACAGCACCAACCTGGAGGTCATGCCTGCTTGTTTCCACTTACCGGAAGGTAAAGGAAATGAGTAGAGACACTGTCTTAGCAAAAGTCATTCTTATGGCCAAATGCCAGCAGCCTCATAGCTTTCAGAAAGTTCATGATTAGAAGCCAGCACTCTGGACCATGGTCCTCCCTGGGGGTCTCAGCTTTGTTCATATGCCATCATTATGATTGGTAGGCTACTCCATAATAATGTGTCCTGTGAGTAATTTTGGGGTTTGTTTTTTTCATGTGACAAATCTTGAAACTTTTCCTTAACTTTTGGTCACTAGAAACTGGATTTTGCCAATAACGTCCAACTGTCTTTGACTTTAGCAGCCCTTTCTTTGGGCCTGTGGTGGACGTTTGATCGCTCTCGAAGCGGCCTTGGGCTTGGGATCACCATCGCCTTCCTAGCTACACTGATCACTCAGTTTCTTGTGTATAATGGTGTCTACCAGTAAGTGTTTAAAGTGTTGCTTTACTTTTGTAATAACATATGTTAAATGTAGGTGCTTTTGTGTATGTATACAAAATAACATGACAATCTTGAAATGCTTTTTCTGGGTGCATGTTCAAAACTCACTACCTAGCTAGGTGGTGGCAGTGGTGGCGCACACCTTTAATCCCAGCACTTGGGAGGCAGAGGCAGCAAATCTCTGTGAGTTTGAGGCCAGCCTGGTCTACAGAGTTCCAGGACAGCCAGGACTACAGAGAAGTCCTGTCTCAGAAACAATGAACAACAGCAACAGCATTTAAAAACAAAAAACAAAACCCTCACCGTCTATAACTGGTGAGGGAAAAGTCTGGTGTCCATAAAACATGTCTTTCAGACACTAGCATGTGATGCAGCTCACAAATGTCTTCTACATTCACATCATGGGAACCCTGGACCCCAAGTTGCTTGGGTAGCTAAGGCTGTTTGTTTGTTTTTTCCCTAGGTACACATCTCCAGATTTCCTCTATATTCGTTCTTGGCTCCCATGTATATTTTTCTCAGGAGGCGTCACAGTGGGAAACATAGGACGACAGTTAGCTATGGTAAGTGCAGTGGTCAGGTTTGTAGCTTGACACAGTGCATTTTGTGTTTATGTATGTCTCATCCAGAGTCATTAGCAACAGTTGGTAAAAACTGTCTATGTTAAATATACGATTATACACATCACTGGGTCCTCCCTAAGTTACGATGTATAGGTTTATGAACACTTACTTGTTCACACTGGGAAGCAGCCAGAGTTTCAGAATAGCTGTGTGCATAGCAGCTGTGACTGGTGCTTCTCAGAGTTCAGATAACCACTAGGCTGCCGTGTTGTCAGTTGCTCCCTAGTATCTGCTAGCAAACTCAATAGGTGCAGACAGTGCTGGGACGGTGTGCCTAGTCTGTGGACAAGCCAGCGAACAGCTTGGGGCAGCAAGTACTGCCCTGCCAAAAGGTACCTGAACCCACACTCAGGGAAGGAGTCATCCAGAGAGCTCTGGAACATGGCTGACCACTGCTTAAAGGGACTGTCTTGTTGGGGTACTATGTCTCTCCTCCCTGGGAGAGAAAGCAGTGCCACCTCCTGCCATTTGTGAGGCAGCTGGGCAGCTAAATTTAGTCTTGTCGCAGGTCTCTTCCTCAGGTAGCAATTGCCACTTGAACACTTTAGTTTTAAAAATAAATGTGGACATGTTATTTCATGAGGACTTTGACCCATGGGCTTAAGTAAAGTGAACTTTACAGAAAAGTGAGTTAGAAAGAGCCATTGTGAACGGAGGTGAACTTGGCGCTTTCTCTGAGTGCTTATCTCAGTATTTCATTCTATTTTTAAACAGTCGTGTGACACCCACTCATGAGAAGTTGACTTTTAAGGCCACTTGGATGTCTCACAAAAATACTAGTCATTTCTAAAGGATAGAACTTGAGCTATCTTTCTTTTCTGCTCCTGTTAACCTTACTCAGCAAATTGCAGCCAGTCAGGAACTAGGCTGCCTGTTGTCCCTGATGGAAAGTTAGGACTTTTCTTTCATATTAAAAATCTTGTCAGAAGCCAGGCATGATAGGACACACCTGCAATCCCAGCACCCAGTAGGCTGACTCAAGAGAGTCTTGAGTTGAGATCAGTGTGGGCCACATACAGAGACTTTGTCTTAAAACAAAAACTAGCCCCTCCCCCATCCCCACCAAGAAAAAAAGAACCTAGATCCATCTCACATGGAAACATGACACCACTTCCCCCCCCCCTCCCCCTTGCAATGCTCCCAGGTAGAAGGACAGAGCTCCAAGATCTGTCCGAATTTTTGGGCTCTTGGACTGAGTTGACCTCAGTCAGAAAGGAGTTGTAATCTATGTGGGGTGATGTGTGGAGGCCAGTGTGCTCTCGTCCTGTTAGGAAGTCAGCGTGCTTGGGGAGGAGTGGACACCAAAGCAGTGCTCTCTATACCGAGCCATGACTGATCCTAGGGGAACTGAGCTAGGCACGCTTTGAAGGCCGACTTTCTCGGAACCTTTGCTGCCCTCCCACTGTTTGTCAGCCTCTTTGTTCTTGCCTGTAGTTCTCTTGATCGTGAAACCCTGGTTACTAACAAGGGTACTCATGCCCAGGATCTCTGCTTAATGGCATTCAGCAGCACCTTCTGTGTGTCTGAAAATGTAGCGAGCTTGTCATCAGTCTGTGTTCAGAGAAAATTAATGCCATCGTTTATAGAAGCTGCAGTTGTTGCTGTTTGCATTTAAAAACCTTTCCCCAAAAAGTAAGGTTCCAGATCTTTTTTTTTTTTTTTTTTTTTTTTTTTTGGTTTTTTTTTGGTTTTTCGAGACAGGGTTTCTCTGTGTAGTCTTGGCTGTCCTGCACTCACTTGGTAGACCAGGCTGGCCTCGAATTCACAGCGATCCGCCTGCCTCTGCCTCCCGAGTGCTGGGATTAAAGGCGTGTGCCACCACGCCCGGCTATATAAGGTTTCAGATCTTAAATCGCAGCCAAGTGTACATCAGCTTCTTGTCACCTCACTTCACAGGGACATAGGCTATGGAGCTTGTGTGCTCCACACCCCCACTGTGGATTCACTTTGTCTCTCCTTTGTCTGCTGACACTGGAGACACATCTGCAGGCCTGAGCTCTTGTGCTGAGCATGCTCACTGTGACTAATAGAATCCTTAAGCTGTGAAGTACAAGCCATGATATTTGTTTTAAATATGGAACTTTGTTTGCTCAAATGTGTGCAATTAGAACCATGTTACTCATTAATATACATACTATCTGGCCCTTTAGCATAACATGTGCCTGTCATTCATCCTGCAAATGCACATGTAAACAAACCAGTGTCCCAGGTGCAGTCTTGTCTTTTAGGACATACTGCATAGCCCTAGAGGGCAGCTGGTACCCGTGTCCCAGTGAGTGTGAGCTCATTGCTGGCTGTTCAAGTCTTTTACACTCCTACACTAACACAGGCCTAGTTTTAGTCTCCTGATGACTGTACATTCTAAAATTGTGTTTTGTCTGTGGAATCAATAAACAGCATAATTTTGGTGGCTTGATTTTTCTTTTCAATGACTTGTCAAGAGTCTGGGCCAGATGTGGTGCATGCCTTTAATCTCAACGTTTGGGAGGCAGAAACATGGGGATCTCTGTAAATTCAAGGCCAGCCTGAACTATACTCAAAAACAGAAAGGAAAAAAATACCTAGACTGCTTTAAGCTTGCCTAGCGCCTCCCTTATGCCAGCTTTTGGGGAAGCATGTTTTCTGGAGGGCAAGCCACACACGTGGGTGTCTTTACTCAGATCCCATTTCTCTCTATCACTTGTGGTTCCCAGGATTTTAATGTTTTTCTGTAAGTGTGGCTGGCTGCTGAATGTGGGAGAACTGAGCAGAGCAGGGGAATCTCTGGGCACCCAAAGACTGTGTGAATAGAGGTTTATTTGTCCTGCATTGGCAACCTGTGGATGCTCTGTCCAGTCAGCTCTACCAATAAGACATCCTGCATGTGGTCAGTCCTGCAGGCCTAGCAATAGCTGTGATCCCAGGCTTGATCTGCTGGCAGGGCAGGTGGAGATGAGGCTTGAGGTCTGACAAAGGCTCTGGCAGAAGTCGCCTACCTCACCACAAGTAAATCTGATTTTAAATAGCACCCTAATTGCACCGAGTCAGCTCTCAGGTACACATGTCCTACCTTGGCATGGGTGGCAGTGCTTTGATAGTGCTATTTTCTGTGGCCGGAGGCTTAGTCACACATGTGTCAGTGTCTGCCTCGTGCATAACAGGCTTTATAGACAAGCATTAGCAACACCACTCTCTCTGAGTATGGATTCTCATAACTTCATAGGTGGAGACCTGGATCTGCCTCCCTGGGAGCTGAAAGGCAGTGGTGGCACTCACGCTGGGCCTGCCACCATCCCAGGCAACTGTACAGGCTCCGACAGTCAAAGTGGTCCAGCGCTGATTTATCTTTCTTTTTCACACAGGGTGTTCCGGAAAAGCCTCACAGTGACTGAGCTTTAGCACGCGGTTCAGAGCGGAAGCAGGATGCGGAGACACTGGTCCTGGGTGTGATGAAGACGATCTTTTCCTTGATGCTCCATTTAGACTGGGCTGACGATAAGTGACTCCTGAGGAAGTGTTCCTTTAGTCTAGACTAGCAGATGGAGGCAAGGACTACTTACCGAAGAGTCTGACTTGCTCACCACCCTCACACCTGTCTGCACCTGGAACATTCCATCCTAGGCTGTATGTGAGTGTGGGGTAGGGGGCCAGTTTCCTGAGTATTAGATTTCATTCATCATTCAAAGCAAAATGCCATATTTCAAAGCCTTGAATCAAAATGAATTACAAACTAGCAGTTTTGTGTCAGTGCCCAAAGGTTGACGGTGCTTAACAGATAAGGTGTCTGCAGTAAGAACATTTACCCAGCATTGAACTGGAGGGTTTTGTAAAGAGCAGCAGGGAGTAGTAGTTCCCTGTAGTTCCCAGTGCAGCCACGTCTCCAGGTCACGCTCAGGCAGGCACTCACATGGAGGTCTCAGCAGTGTGAGAACTATGCTTTTTCACTGCCAGGAGGTTTGTAGACAATCGTACTGAAAGCCAAGAGCAGCACAAAGTCAGGATCCTGCACTGTGATGCTGGACTTTTCACCTCAGTTTAAATGAAGTTTTATCCAAGATCTGAACCATCTAAGAGTGAGTAGCTGTCTGCGCTGTTGCAGTCATAATGAGCTGAAATTGTGTCTCTGTCACTCCAGAGTGGAGAGGACATTTCCACAGCCCTATGGAGCTTGCAATCTGTGATTGCCTTGTAAAAGGTTGAGTGTGCACGTCGCTGCGTTGAGCACTCTGTCCTGTGTGCGTAAGATGGCATAGAACGCATGGGACCTAACGTGCAAGTATTGGGTCTTTGACTTCAAGTGCAATGTGTATGAAAACCAATCTGAGCCTTGTATTCTCTTCAATATTTATTTTATTTTATTTTTTACCGCGTGAGCTGTTCCAGAGAAGGGTTCTCGGGTCATTTAAGAGCTGCGTGAAGGCAAGATCAGCAATACCGGTGTCAGCTGTGACTCCATTGGTCACACCCTCCACTGCGCCGTAGTCCTCTGACATACTCCAGTTTTGTGCATTTAGTAATTTTTACTTATAAATTTACCCTTTTTTAAAATTCTGGAATGTAAGTGTTTTTGGTTTGTTTTAAATTCTGTGGAACTGACTCGATGAAGCAGTAGTTAGTTGGTCCCGGCAGAGTGGAAGCTCGGGGCCTGTGGACAACTGGGTTTGGGTTCACTCGGCGGTTCCTCATTGGGGTTTCTTATTTTGTTTTGAGGAAGATGTTGGAATAAACCTTGGTTTTCTGAAACTACTTTGGCTAAAAGAAAATGGGTTGCTCTGGACGTTGGAACAATCCTTAAAATTTCCTGGAAATGAAAGCAAATGACTGGTCCTTTGAAGGCATTCTTTAGCTAACACTAAGATTCAGTGTCTTACAGAAACCACAAGTGGCCAGACGTAAAGCAAGTGGATGTGCCTGATCATATACAATGAATAGGTTCTTTCCTCTGAAGCTGGAAATAAATCTGTTAGAAATAATGCAGCCAAAAAAAAAAAAAAAAAATGTGAATCTGAAGGATGTTTTTGCCAATAGTTTATAGCAGCCACACTGAACCAAAGTGATTGCGTTTGTAAAGATGGTCATTAGTACCGAGATCTGAACACACAGCGAGGTTCACGTCCATGCTAAGTTTGCAGCATTGTGTTCTTTTTGCATTCTTTTTTTACTTTTATTAAAGGTTCAAAACCAGCTGTTGCATTTGAGTTTTTCTTACTGAAGAGAGTGGCACCTTTGCATTGGGGGTTGGATTTATAAGGTAAAGGTTTTTTTTCAGTGTGATGGAATTTTGACACAACCTTTGGGCAGTGTCCCTTGAGGGTGCTTCCTGTGTGGTAGGAGCTACTGGAAGCCAGTGAACCTGCTCTGCCCCCACCCCTACTGATGTGGGGTTTGGGGCAGAGTGATTGGCGGCTGGATTGTAGGAGAGCCCCTTGTCCTCCCGTGCTGAAAGAGTGCACTCTACTCCAGAACAGTCCATCAGGCTCAACACAAAGATGCCCTCCAACTCCAGAGCACCCCACCATCTTACCCAGCACAGTGGCCTGCCATCAGCAGGTGGTGTCATCGGTGGCACAGTGCATCTTAACAGACCCACACTGATAGGTTCCCACTGCATCCAAGTCAGGTTTGACACAAGCCTGGACAGTGGTCAGGATGGTAGTGTCATGTTGTCGCTGGACACTAAGTATTTGTTGGAAGGAACCTCAGTATGTGGTGGCTCTGGCAAAGTGAAGCTCACTCTAAACTTGTGTTTGTCCCCACGTTTTACAGACTACCATTTCATGAAAGGCAAAGTATGAAATTCACGAAATGCTCCTGCCCCACTTGTCTCAAGCCATTTGAGAACATTGAGTCAACAGGGGCTCAGGATTGAGACCAGAGAACTCATGTACCAAGTTCTTCAAGTTGTGGTGCCTGACAGTTATGGCCTGTAAGTTGGTAAAGTGGAAAGGGCTGGCCCACATCTACCTGCCCGGTCTTCTGTCCCCTAGAGCTGGGCAACCTGTAGCTACAGCCACTTTGTTCCTACAGCTTCAGATTCTTTGATAACAAAACCACACATCGGATAACAGCCTTAGGGTCACCATAGAATCACAACTGACTCAGTGCTGCAGGAAGCTAGCCTACACCCAACCCATCGCCTTCTTGCTTACTCTTGGCTGGGGGAGACTCAAACAGGCAAGAGACAGCAGAGGGTTCGTTGCAACTGACAAGGAAAGGGTTCAGAAATAGATCTGAGTCCTGATGCTGGGGAAATACTCTGGATTTTCCTTAGATGCTTCTGAGATATACCCGAATCATAACATTTATTGAAATAATTGGCGGTGCCTGGGATGAGATGAGCTTTCCCAGTGTTGGGGAAGAACTGCCAACAAGTTTAACTGAGGGAGATACATCAGGGTGGCTCCATCGTGCAGGCTCCTAGGGCCTCAGGCTGAGTATACAGGAAGCCAGCTGAGCGCCAGCATTCTTTTCACCCTTTGAGGAGGTAAGCTAACAGCCACTGTTAGTCCTTCCCCCACCATGATGGCTCGCACCCTCACACTGAGTCAGTAACCCCTTCTCCAAGTTGCTGTCGAGTATTTTATCACAGCAAATGAAAAACATACCTGGTAATCATTTTTTTACTCCATTCATACATGTCATCCTCTTTGGGCCTCAGAGCACTGTCACACAGCAGTGGTGCTGCCTGCAGCCCCATGTCAAGAGTCAAATGTTTATCCTGTGCTGTGGCCCGTGCTAGTTGGAAGAGCCAAGTGACAGTGCATTCTGTGTCAGCCTGCACCACATACTTCTGGGGCAAGCAGCATGCTGTCCGGTGTCCTCTTACTGTCAGCAGCTTGCTAGTCACCGTTGGATATGTGAAACCGAGAACATTGTTGAATCAGCCTCAGAGCTGGGGAGCCTCAGAGGGATGCAGAGAGTCCTCCAGGGTAGGTGCATACAGGGGCCAGGGGCAGAGGTCGCTTTTCAGCCCATGGGAATTGTCCTAGAATTTCCATGCTAGTGACCTACAGCATGAGAGCCATCGCCCCAGAAAAGGATTGACTTTGTTTTGAGCACTCCATGGCCAAGTGTTGGCCAGGTTGACAGACTTTAAAAGCCCTGTACTTATAGGACTCAGTAGGGGCAGGAAAGGGGGGTCACTTCCTGAATAGCATTTGGTGCTGACATAGTGGCTGTCCCTCTCACAAGAGTGTCTAGCCCTAGGATTTTCAGTTCTGAGAGAAGCCATGTTCCCTTTGGTAGGTCATGTCCTGCTCTCTACTTTTAACTTGTGCAGCTTTTCCCTGTGCCCCAGGCCTGCCGCACAGTGCGTGTCACCTTGTCCCTGACTCCAGGTGATACAGAACTCTCAGCCTTGCTCCTAATGAGTCTCAGAGATGTGCAAGTCTGTGCTCAATCAATACAGAAGACTGCTGTCCACACACCTTGCTGTTCACAGCCTGTGGGAGCATCCTGTGTGAGCTGTCTGAGGAAAAGCCAGAATCCTCTGAGAGCATCACAGGTTCTGTAGGGTGAGCACAGCTGTACAAGGCTGGAAAGCACCTCCAGACCTCTCTGGGAGCTCAGGGCCTGGGAAAGCCCTCACAGCTCAACAAAACTGAGAGACCAGGAAATGCTAGCTGCTAGCGCTCGCTCTCTCACTATTCATTCCAGGGATCCCAGCCCATGGCATGATGGCCCACACATTCAGGGTGGGTCTTCTTCCTCAGGCACCTTAAGAAACACATGCTGTTACTCACTCAGCCACTTAAGATACTTTGGAAAATGAGCCTGGCATGCCTTTAGCTCACACCTTTAACCCCAGCATTCAGAGGCAGAGGCAGGCAGATCTCCAAGTTCGAGGCTAGCCTGGTCTACAGAGTGAGTTCCAGGACAGCCAGGGATACAGGGCTTGAAATTAAAAAAAATAATAATAACTAATAAAAGATGGTTAGAAAATATGAATGGGTGCCATGTGCCAGATGTATTGTGCTCTGGAAGTCCAGCATCCACAAAATTGGAGCTGGGAAAAGCTCATCAGGCCCAGGAAGGCCCTTCGTGTACATGTGAGATGTGAGACATGACCGTGCTATTGCAGCGGCCCCAGTGCTTCCCAGCATAGGTATTCAAAGGAAAGATATGAGCACAGAAAGAATAAAGGGAGGGAGGGAAAGGCTTAGTCCAAACGCTCGGGTGCAGAGTGTTGGCAGTCTTCAGGCTAGCTGCTAGGCTCAGATACTTGGCTGATACAATAACCTGGGCACTCTACAAAGGACAACAGTTAACTGGGCCTGGCTTACAGTTCAGAAGTTTAGTCTTTTATTGTCAAGGTGGGAAGCATGGTGGCATGTAGGCAGACATGGTGCCGGAAAAAGGGCCAAGAGTTCTACATCTGGATGAGCAGGCAGGAGGAAGAGAGAGACACTGGGCCTGGCTTGAGCACCCGAAACCTCAAAGCCCATCCCCAAGACACACTTCTTCCAACAAGGCCACACCTCCTAATAGTGACAGTCCCTATGGACTTTTGGGACCATTTTCATTCAAACCACCCTGAGACCCAGTTAAAACACCTCTGAGGACTGGACTGAGCCATTCGTCATTCATTCATTCATTCATTCACAAGCCCGAGGAGGCCAGAGCCTGTCTGAGCAGGAGAGTCATGGAACACACCCTCATTTCACAAGATAGCCAGTCCTACTCACACCTGGGCCTTCAACTCCTGGCCTCTGAAGAGCCAGCTGGTGTGTGAAGTTCCCTAGAGCAACACAGCTTGAAGTTGAACCTCACCAGATGGTGTGTGACTGGGAGGCACCAAGAGTGCTCAGTTCTCAAATAGAAGTGCAGCCGTGATGCCTGCTAGGCTGGAGGACTGTAGAGCAGGAAAGAATTCACAGGACATTAGGAGAGGGGGCTCACCACAGAGGGAAGAAGAAAGTGGGAGGGGGAGAGGGCGGGAGATGTGGAGGGAGTTGTTTGATTGGGTTGATTGGGAGGTTGATCAGATGCTTGGGTCCCAGGGGGAACTAGCAGTGACAACAAAGGGACAGGCCAGAGGTGACTAAACTGGGGAGATACCACCCCAGTGATGAAGGTCCCTGAGGGCCACTCTCCTTCCTCTTCTGAGGAATATTCAAACCCTCTAGAAGGCTGTGAAGGCAGGAGAAAAAAATTGTCTTTCAAATCATTTTGACCACAGATGGCCTGGTGTAAGAGGTTCGAAGAGCTGCCTTGTCTTGTGAGACTCTCACTAAGGTGACTTGTGTGGTTCCCAGCCACAGTATGGGAGCAAAGGCTCTGCAGTCTCTCTGTGCAGGAAAGGTGGGTGTTGTTATAGCTTAAACCAGCCAGTATTTGGAGTCTGAGGAGCCAGAAATTGAACCAGCTCCCTTTAGGAACAGAGAAAAGTTTGCTAGTCTTGGCTGAGACTTTAAAACCAACAGCAACCAGCAAGAAAACCAACAGCAACCAAGAAGAGAATTAACAGCAACCAGCAAGAAAACCAACAGCAACCAGCAAGAAAACCAACAGAAACCAGGAAGGGCTTTGGTCCCCAGCTGGATCTTCCTACCCAAATCCACTTGTTTCCTATTTTTTTTTGCCCTTACCTTCCCCAACCCCAACACCTCAGGAAGTCAGAGGAGAGCTGAGAGCCCAGACAGAGGAACCCTGGCTCTTGACAACCTCACCCAACCCCAGCTAGGTTTTGATCACAAGATCCTCTGCCCTTGGCCTACAGCTGCTTCTCCCAGAAGAGCCCAGTCAGATCACATCGGCACATGCCTTTAAGATCATGTATATTTGCTTTTGTGGTCACCTTCACAGTCTGTTTCCACCATGCCTGTTCCCATGTCCTAAGTCCAGGCCCTGCTCCAACTATTCCTCACGCTGTGTCCCAAGCCCTGACCTGTGTCCCAGGCTCTGCTCCCATGTTCCCAAGGAAGCCACCACCCTGGACTCCACATTGACCTCCGTCCCCTTCACTGGGACACCTTGTTGGGGTGTTTCACACCATGAGCACTGTATGCCCCAACTCACTTCTAATGCTGTGCTCTCAGGGGTCCCTGGCCACCTAGAGAGACTCTGTCCCCTTCCTACCCTCCTGAAGATTTACGTAAGGCCAGGCCCTTCCCATGCCAGCCTGGCTCTGAGAACATCTCTGTGCTTTGTGCTCTAGGCAGCCTCTGGGCTCAGGTTCAGGAATTCAGCCCCCTCTGATGAAGGTGTCCATGTGTCCCACGCTGTCATGCTCTTCCTGAATGATGTCTTCTCTCTGTGGTTAAGATGCAACTCCAGGGTTTCTGAAAGGCCCCAGATAGAACCTATAAGGAATCCTAGGCGAGGGAGATCAGCAGTGTTCTTCCTGAGACCAGGGTTTCCCCCGTGCCCATGTGGCCTTCAGGGATGAGTCCTCAGCATCCCGCTCACACCATCTGCAAAATGAGAGTGATAACAGGACATACCTCATGAGGTTGTGATTGTAGGACAAGAGTATGAGCTCAGTAAATGTTAGCTAGTGTCTCCATCATCATCGACACCATCAGCACCATAGTCGTCACATTTATAGGTCACATCATCATCATCACCATCATCACTGTCCTCATCACAGCCTCATTACCACCACCAGCACCATCAGCACCATAGTCGTCACATTCATCAGTCACATCACCATCATCTCATCATCCTCATCACAGCCTCATTACCACCATCAGCATCATCCTACTCACTCTGCTTTGTCTGTTTTGCTTCTGGGTCCTTTACCAGTGGAATCCCACAACTCCTATTTCAGGACCCCGCTTTTCCTGTCCAGGATCACCAGCCAAACAAAGCTTCCTGAGTTCTGGGAATGCATTCAATCTTTCATTTATTTGTTTTTGTTTTGGGGTTTTGTTATTGTTGTTGGTTTGGTTTTTCGAGGGCTTCTCTGTGTAGTCCTGGCTGTCCTGGACTCCCGTTGTACACCAGGCTGGCCTCGAACTCACAGCGATCCGCCTGCCTCTGCCTTCCCCAGTGCTGGGATCACAGGCATGTGTGCACCACCACGCCCAGCTCACGTTCAGTGTTCTTATCTATGACCATTCCATTTTCCTGAAACTGTTTGCTAAACCCTCTTGTCCCCATCCAATGGTCTTGGCACCTTTGTCACAGATCACTTGACCATGTGTGCCAGGGTCTGTTTCTGGGCCCTTTGTTGTTTTCATTCTCTGTGTCTGTCCTGCTCACTATCCTGCTCAATGACAGTGCCTTGCTAGTGCGCTTTAAGTGATGGTGCCTGAGTCCTTCTTCTCTGTTTCCTCTCTCTCACGATCATTTTGGCTACCAGGGCTCCCTTGAGATTCTGCATGGATTTTGGAATGGCTTTGGGCTTTTGCTGGTGACAATGCCGTTTCATTAACCCTTCAGTTCAGCACTGAGTGATGTCAACCATGAGCACCCATTCACAGAGGCCCTGCAGACTTCATTCACTCATGAAGAGGCTTATCAGGTGCCTCTGAGTTTCAGGAACTGCTCTTAAGATGGTGAGCAAACTAGAGATCCTACCTTCTTGAAGTCGCTTGAGTGCGAGGAAGGAAAAAAGCACCCATGGAGAACATGAGGGAGGAGAGTAGGAAGACAGACTGGGGTTTTAAGTAGGGCTGCTGAAATAAAACCTCTTGAGGAAGTAGCTTAGCCCATCCTCCTGGAAAGTGGTCCAAGGTGAGTTAGCGCTTCTCTCAAGGATCCACCCTCAGGGATGGGGCAGCTGGGCAGGTAGGCAGCCTCCCAGCCTAAAGCATTGCTGGTCTGACTGCTGCTTGTGGCCAGGCACCTTCATCACTGCCAGAGAAATGCTGGGCTTTGTCCAAGAGTTAAAAGACCATCATGTCGAAGGCTGATGTCTCATTAATGCCACTGAGAGACAACTAGGGTGGCTTTTGTGAGGGCCTGAGATGGGACCACTGCAAGACTATCTAGACTGACCTGGACATAGAACGTAAGGGGTGGTGAGCACACACAGGATGTCCATGATGCGTGACAGTCCCGTCCCTGACACACAACACTGAATGGGCTCCCAGACCACCTAGCACCTCCACAGGAGTGTGACTCTCAGCCAGGTGAGCCTGTGAGGTCCTGAGGAAGGGTGAGTTTCTGAACACCATGCCCAAAGATCATTCTGTCACGGCACAGGACTCTCCATGTTTCCCCAGTGTCCTCTGTATAGCTGAAACCACAGTCACTCTTGGAGTTACAGGTCTGGCTTTTATGTAGACACTGAGAATTGAACTCAGATCCACATATTTATATGGCAAACGCTATTGAGCCAGCCTCTATTGCATGTGTTTTTATGCATCATTATATTTTTACATTATAGGAAATACTAGAAAGAGAAAAGTTTGCGTGCCAGTCACATCTCGTGACAATCCAGGATATTCCTGTGCTTGCTACAGCTGACTATCTCCTTTTGTCTCGGACTCTCCTGCCAGCTCCATTTATTTTCAGGGCTCACTGGGGACAGGCATGGTTTCTGGGCATCACAGCCATTGCACTGTCACCCACCTTTCCCAGCACACACAGATTAATGGTAACAAAGTGTCAATCCCCTTGTTAATGTTCCATCTGTGCCTGGTGTTTCCATCTGGCTGGGAGTAGCCCTTCTAGCAAGAGACTCTAGGAAAGTATGGGTCACAGAACACAAGGGATGCTTCTTGGTTGTGCAACAAACAAAGGTGTGTGATGAGGCTCCAAGCAGAAGGCCATGAGCAGAGTACAGGGCCACAGTCATCCTCCTAGGCAAGGGACATCAAATGCACTTACCACATTGTGTTACAGGATAAAATGTGTCTGTTGACTCCCAACCCCTGGCCTCATGTGACTGTGTCTAGTGACAGGGTCTTTAAAGAGGTGATTAAGTAATGAGCCCTAACCAATGCAACTGGTGTTCTTTATGAAAAGATCAGGACACAGACCACACTGTGGGATGACCATGTGAGTCATGAACAGAAAAGACCATCTAGAACTGAGGAGAGAAGCCTCGGGAGGACCCAGCCCCACCCACACCTTGGTCTTGAAGTGGCAGCCTCCAAAACCATGAAGGATGAGTGTTCCATCAATGGGCCTGGTCACTGAAGCAAACCCATCCACAGTGCTCTGCATACTGCTCTGAGGAGAAAAGCTGTACACCACAGCGTCTCCAGGTGAGTTAAGAAATGAGAGAGCAAGGGCGCACTTCCACCTCACTCCTGTGGAAGAATGGATGGCACAGATGGGTGGGTGATCACATGTGTGGGCTTTCAGAAGTGTGGGTCTGCTGACCATGAGTGCTGCAAAGGCTGACACGGGTTTACTAGTGATGATGGTGATGGAGGCAGTGCTATCACTAGAGAGAATCCTAAAACTATAAAACGTGTTTAACACCGGGCGGTGGTGGCGCATGCCTTTAATTCCAGCACTTGGAAGGCACAAGCAGGTGGATCTCCATGAGTTCGAGGCCAGCCTGGACTACAGAGCGAGTTCCAGGCCAGCCAAAGCTGATACAAAGAGAAACCCTGCCTTGAAAAACAAAACAAACAAACAAACAAACAAACAAACAAAGAAAAAAAAAGAAAAGGAAAGGAAAGAAAGAAAGGAAGAAAGAAAGGAAGAAATTAGCTCTTGCTGGGCATGGTGGTGCATGCTTTTTTATTTTAATAAAAAAAAGATTTATTTATTTATTTATTTTGTATGTATGAGTGCTCCATCTGCATATACGCCTGCAGGCCAGAAGAGATCATCAGATCACATTGTAGATGGTTGTGAGCCACCATGTGGTTGCTGAGAATTGAACTCAGGACCTCTGGAAGAGCAGGCAGTGCTCTTAACCACTGAGCCATCTCTCCAGCCCAGGGCAAGCTAAAGATCCCCAGCACTTGGGAGGCAGAGACAGGTGGATCTCTGTGAGTTCAAGGTCAGCTCTCTATAAAGATTTCTAGGACATTGGAATTACATAGAGAGACCCTGTAGAAGAAGAAGAAGAAGAAGAAGAAGAAGAAGAAGAAGAAGAAGAAGAAGAAGAAGAAGAAGAAGAAGAAGAAGAAGAAGAAGAAGAAGAAAACAACAACAACCACCAAGGAGGAGGAGAAACATGAAGGAGAAATAAACCTGTTTTTGTGTGAGATGGGGAACAGTCTAGTGAGAACAGGTGAGGTTAATCCACTAGAAGACAAACCACCTCATGTGGGAGCTTGATTGTTGCCAGCTGAAAAGATCCGTGAACAGACTCTGGGAGGAGATATGTAAATGAGCCTTTGGCGACTTGGGATAGTGTTGGCTGTTCATCACCACTTTGAGACACTCCTAGAGAGAACCGCTCGAGGGAAAGCTTCTGGGCTCCTGCTGAGGTTCTGGGTTCTGGTTACTCCAGGTTCCAGCAGAAGAAATCCTGCTGATTATGCCAGGAGAATTGTTCCTTGGAACTGATATCCTTACAGTTTTGTTATCGTATTCTTTAATGCTCTTTTCCTATTGTTTCAGTTAGTCAGGTTATAAGGGACGTATGCTTGGTTAATAAGTTTGTAATAAAATATATTTGTTAAGAAAATTGAGCCTACAGGAACACCTGTAATCCCAGCACTCAGGAGGCAGAGGCAGGTGCATTGCTGTGAGTTTGAGGCCAGCCTGGTCTACAAAGTGAGTCCAGGACAGCCAGGGCTACACAGAGAAACCCTGTCTCAAAAAACCAAAAAAGAAGAAGAAGGGGAAGGGGAAGAGAGAGCGGGAGGGGGGGGGGAGAAAAAGAGAGAGAGAAAAGCTGTTGGGGCTGGGGAGATGGCTCAGTGATTAAGTGAGATGACCACTCTTACAGTGGTTTGGTTTCCAGCACCCACATGTGGTGGGTCACAACTGAACTCCAGCTCCAGGGGGACCTGACACTTCTGGCTTCCTTGGCAATTCATTTTCATATTACTCACACACAGAGATACACATATGTATATATAAATTAAAACTTAAAACCAATTTTTAAAAAATTAATTGTCTTTTGTTTTGTTTTGTTTTTGAGACAGGATTTCTCTGTGTAGCCTTGGCTGTCCTGGACTTGCTTTGTAGACCAGGCTGGCCTTAAATTGCCTTCCTATAGGAGAAAGGAGATGCAGTTTAGTTGATAGAGCATTCTAGAACGTTCATCTAGTGGCCTACTCCTTCTTCCCACCTCATGACACACAAGGTACAGCAGCTAAATACCTGGGTACAGCAGTTAGGCATGACGCCAGCGCTGCTGTTTGGTACTGTGGGGATCAGTGATGGTCGGAAGCCATGCTGACCTGGGCTCTTTACTCATTGTTGGTTTTAATTTGTTGCACAGCTGGCAGGTAGCAGCTGGGGTGCAGCTCAGTTGGTAGAGTGCTCGCTTAGCATGCGCAGAGCCATGGGTGCTATTTGTCTGTAATCTCAGCTGATAGAGGCAGGTGGATCAGAAAGAAGTTCAAGATCATCCTCAGCCACGAGGGAGTTCAAGCCAGCCTTGGCAAGAGAGCCCATCTTATAAAAGGGTGAGGCATATTGTCAATGTCTTATTCTTTTTTTATGATAAGAAAGTATATTTTTAGAATTAACCAGCTGGATTCAAGTCTTGTTGGCAACATCCAGAGTGTCGTAATGGACAGGCAGTCAGCCATGTATCTTCTCTCTGTCAGGCCTATCAGGCCATTGCCTTTGGCCACTTCAGTGTCATAGAGTTTCTTCACGGCCTGTTTGATCTGGTGCTTGTTAGCTTGGACATCCACAATGAATACAAATGTGATGTCCTCTGTTTTCTTCATGGCTGATGGGTGGTCATGGGGAATTTGATGATGGCATAGTGGTCAAGTTTGTTTCTCCTGGGTATTTGGGCTGCCTCCAGGGCCACAGGGTCTTGGACCACCAAAAGGTGGGCAGGTGATGTTCGGATCTTAGTTTTGTGGCTGTGGATGCCTTTCAGCACTGCCTTCTTAGCTTTCAAGGCCTTGACTTTGTCTTCAGTTTTGGGAGGGGCAGGAACTTCCTTCTTCAACTGCGGGGCCATCTTGGTGAAAAGCCAATGTTTTATTCTTTAAAGCTTACTTTTACTGTGTTTAATTATATCTGTATATATGCAGAAGTGTGGAGGAGACACACACGCGGTTGAGTGCAGATGCTGACGCAGGCCGAGCTTCCGCTCTCTGTGGGGCTGGAGTTCTGACATTTGTAAGCCTCCTGACACCGGAGCTGGGAACCAACCTCAGGTCCTCTGCAAGGACAGTGTGTGCTCTTAACTACTGAACCATCTCTCCCAGCTCCACTTTAATCATTTAAGAAGTTCCTCCGATATAGTTCCTCTAAAACGGCTTTGCAGTTTGGGGGTTTTGGAAGTGTCCCTGTAGTAATCTGACTATGTTGACGAGGAAGCACCTGTTACTGCACCCTCTGCCCTACAGGGATGGCACAGGGGGCAGTTGCTGTTCTTCATGCAGATGTGTACACACAGCAGCAAATTCCTCATTACTTCCATTGCAGGGAGCAATGCAGTGGAAAATGCCCCTGGTTTTCCACAATGTAGTTTTCAGAACACAGCATCAGCGCCCCCTGGTGGCCACAGTAGCACCTTTGTTCCCCCGCTCCCCGGTAACCCCTCATTAGGGAGAAACGGGAGCCACAGCAATTTTTAAAAGGCAAATCTCAGCAAGAATGTTATATATAATCTGTTCTCTCTGCTACAAGGAGTCAACCTGGTCTTCTGCAGTATGTTCACTGGAGGTTACGTGGCTGTCTTCTAGCTTGCTGAAAATGACGGTTTGAGAGGGGCCAACACATACGTGGTCAAAATGCAAAGCAATGGAAGGTCGGATTTAAGATGCAGCGGAAATAGCCACGAGATGCTCCAGAGCCGTCCCAGTCCCCTCACAAGCTTTCTGTCATATTGCTGTCACTAGCCACCAGCTCACACCCTTAGGCAGGCACCTGCTCCTCTAAAGAGTGCAGGGGAGCCATCCACATCAAGGAAGCATCTCACCTGGCCTTCCTGCACCCCGCCCCCACCCCAGGCTACTTTTGCTCAAAATTGGGAAGCACAGCTGGAAGAATCACAGTGCAGAGCATTGTGGGGTTCAATAGTCCTGCTACAGAACAGGGGTGTATCAGGTGGGAGCCAAGACCTTCCGCCGCCTCTATCCTTGGATCTAGGCAGGTGCATACTGCGTTCGGAGGCTCCAGCTGCCTAGCCTGGCTCGTTTGGCACAGAACAGAGCAGCCATTTCTTCCCCACCCATGCCCTTTATGGAGACCTGGGACAAGAGACAGAGTACTCGATCATTTGGAGGCAGCCAGGTAGGGAGCTTTGCCCTTGGGGCCCAGGTAAAAAATTGCAACCGATGCTTCAGCTGCTGCCAGGAAGAATTTGTAAATGAGTCACTTCAGAGGTCAGCAGTGTAATGAAGGAAAATGTGTTTTTCTCCCGTCATCTGTTGGGTAACAGCTGGACGACAGATCAATAAGAGAGGGCACAAGCATAGAGGAGACCTGAGTGTCTTCCCACGTGAGAACAGTGGGTGACTGTGGGAGGGGACAGGAGCCTCTTGGTCCTGTCATATCCACTATTCTATGGTTTCCCTTTATTCCTGGTACCAGAGGACAGGTCAGTGGAGGGTGACCCAGAGAGCAGAACTGTGACTAGCCATAGAGAGTCCTGGGCAGGGGGCGCACTTCAAAAAAGTAATGCATGTCCCCAAACTCTGCCTATAGGTTAGAGTCGCCAAGGCTGCCCCATATGCCCAGGTGTGACCAGTACTGGAGAGATCTAGGATTGGGTGGAGATGCCAAGTGGCTTCTAGCAGGGAGTGTGGCCATGTGAACAGCCCAGGCAGGCCCTGCACCAGCTGATTGGTAGCTGAGTAGAGATCAGAGTTAAGCTCTAGGAAATACAGAGATTCTGTAAGGGGTGGTTCGAAGGTACATTCGCAATGCCAGCCCCCTCCCTGCTACAGTGCACCAGCTCAGACAATGACCCCACCCCCTGTCCTAGGAGAGCTTCCTCTACTTTCCAAACACTGCTCTCTGAGTGTGCTCCAGAGCTTTCTGCCTCAGATTCCAAACCGATTCTGAATGCCATAAGTGGAGTTCATCACTGATGATGAGGTAGAGTGTACAGGTGCTGTGGTTAGCCCCCAGCCATTGGAGGACAGTCCTCGGCACATAGCTGGTCACCTACTACAACCTGTCTCAAAGCTCTAAGAATGTAGAACTCCGCCCACACAAACAGCGGGGTTTTTTTGTTTTTTGTTTTTTTTTTTTTTTGTCTTTTGCTTTTTATCTTATGTGTGTGAGTGTTTTGCTTGTAGGTATGTAATTGTGCCATGTGAGTGCAGTGCCCAATGAAGATAGAAGAAGCATCAGACCCCCTGGAATGTAAGCTACCATGTGGGTGCTGGGAACTAAACTCAGGCCCTCTGCAAGGGCAGGAAGTCCTCTCTCTTACCAGCACAGCCATCCCCCAAGCCTTGTCACACTCACCCAGTTTTGATGTAACCACCCACCTTAAAAAAAAAAAAAAAGTGTGCCAAGGGGCTGGAGAGATGGCTCAGCTGTTAAGAGCACTGGGTCCTCTTCCAGAAGACCTAGATTCAGTTCCCAGCACCGACATGGAGGGAGCCATAGAACTGTTTATAACTTCAGTTTCAGGGCACCTACCATCTTCTGGGTTCTACTGGCACCAGACGCACACGGAACACAGACAGTCATGCACACATATAAAATAATAATTTTCAAAAAGTGCTCAGAGTGTGCTATGATCTTGTGTTTGTTATGCCTGGGTGTTGTAGCCCTAAGTCAAATATGACCCTGTCTGTCCTAAGGCAATATAGATGTCTCAGCTGTACATGAGGGTGTAGCTGGGTTTTGCTACTTTGTGGGTTCTTCTTTCTTCCACCTTTCTCCACGCCATCTTCCACTCCTTCAACCCCCCCCCCAACACTAGGTAGAAGAGAAAAAAGCATAGAGAGGAAAGGGGGCGACATTACTGTCAGACAAATTCCTGCTGATTGGGGCCTCGAGCTCCTTGGGGCAAGTTTGATCTTTGCCATCGGGATATCTAATTTCTTCTTCTTGTTTCTTTTTTTGTGCACAACTACTTAATAAACCACAACCAGCAACCCACCACACCTCTCAGGGCCCTAGCATTTATATATCATCTGAAAAGTCCCCAGAATTCCAACCATCATCACACAGTTGCAGAAACTATCTGCAGCCAGCAAAACCGCAACTCTACTAGAGCATGAAGTCATAGTCAGCCGCTGCAAAGCAGCCCCACAGCCCACACCTGTCACTACAGAGCCATACACAGACTGAGGTGATGCCGCGGTAAGCCAGGACCCGCCAGAAGCTGGAGGGAGACCTGAGACAACTTTTAGCATCTTTCCTGGCACGAGCAACAGTTTGACTTTGGGCTTTGAGCCTTTGGTATATGAGGAGGCAGCTTGCCTTGTACAAACCATGTCATCCGTGGCCCTTGTCACACAGCAGTGCCTCACCCAAACACCTGTCACCCCAACACTCTTTGTCTCCACTCTTCCCAGTTTCTGGGTCCGTTTGAGGGTGTAGTGGGAGGATGGCAGCAGAAAGTGCCAGCAGGTGCCTCAGTGGGACTGAGGTTGGTGGCAATAGTCCAGATGGCCTCAGCTGGGACAGAGTCCTCCACTCTGGCCAAAGATTCTCTTCCCAGGGTGAAGAGCCCCTGCAGCACTTCCTAGTCTTGGGTCAGTTCCTGCTTCCGGGATGAAGCCAAGATGCCCTGGTTGTGGGAGCTCCTCCTCTTTGACTGGCCAGTACAGTATTGTTCCCAATATACCAGTGGCATCCACTCTGCCATTTAGAACCTTCTAGAATCCCTCAGATTCCCTGTGAAGATACTCACCCATCAACCTCTGGCAGCTAAAGGACCTGTGACAGACTGGCCCCAGGACACCAGTGACAGTGACTTACGAGCCCCCCAGGCTCATGTATCTTCAGCCCTTTCGCTCTCTACTGTGTAAGATTTAGACACAAACAACCAGGAGATCCGTGGGAGCGGTTCACAGTGGAAAAGCGCCCCTCCATATGGGACCAGAGGTGAGGGCCCCACTTCCTCCACATTGAATGAGGAACCACAGCCAGGCTATCACAGCACCAAGGATGAGGTTGGCTCTAACACGCCTGCACTGCTTCATTGCAGCTCCAGCAAGGGAAGCAAGGGAGGCTCAAAGGACTCAGAAAATGGTCAGCTTCGCAGCTGGGATGGGCAGAGGCATGGTGCCACTCACCCCTAGGTCCACCCACTTTTGCTGCTACCTCCCCAGCATCACAGGGCATAAAGGAGTACCTCGGAGCTGCCGTGAGTACTGAATGGCACAAGTACAATCTGGGTCTCTGGGGAGGCTGTCCTGAGGTCCAAGTAGGCTATGGCTGTCACTCCACATGGCTCATATTCAGAACCAGCCCCCACCATACTCCCTATCCACCTCCAGAAGGAAGCATCTGGAAGGAAGCTACAGTCAGACATGGGAGCTCCTTAAAGGTCCCAGAGAGCAGGGGACACAGCTTGGCTAATGACTGTGCTCATGCGGAGTTCTGTGGGCAGAAGTGCTTTGCATGTCTGTGTGTGCATCTGCATTCTGTGTGTATGACATGTATGCATGTCATGTATGTACATGTATGCAAGTCTGAGTGTGTGTAGGTATACGCATATCTCCATGTATGCACATTTATATGTGTGCATATGGATGTGTGTGTATGTCTGTGTGTTCATAACTGCATGTGTATGTGTATATTGTATGTGTTCATGAGTACATACATATCTGCATGTACATATGCATATATGTATCAGGTTGTATGTACACATGTCTATGTTTTGCATGTGTGTATGTCCATGTATGTGCGTATATCTACATGTATCTTCAGTGTGTCTGCATGTATATGTGTATGTATTGTCAATGTGTATGGGCAATGTGTATTGCATGCGTGTACACATATCCACACGTGTGCATGTTTGTAGATTGTGTGTGTGTACAAAGGAGTGTTACTACTCTTCATTTCCCCCCCCAAACAACAGTGCAAAAACCATCTAGCCCCATACAAAAGGAGACATCCATTGTTGGAGTCTGAGTTACTGTTTGAAGCAGATACAGCATTTATCACTTAATTTGTGTCTGTGCCACTCCTCAGGTGGCAGCCATCAAATGTCTCAGGCCCCTATCACTCTAATGTCTTCAGCAATTTAAAAGCATCAACATGCGAAACCATCCATCCTCCTCCATGAGAACATCAAGGCCATTAACCTCAGACAGGACTCCATGCGATGTTGTGCACATAGAGCTTTATTCCAGACACCAACACTGCCTTCACAGAACACCGGCACTCTCAACCCGAGATGCTCAAAAGATGTCCAGGTATGGACTCTAGATCCCTGCCTCCTGCTGGAAAGAGAGCTGTGGAACACCCACAGTGCACCCGCCAACACACACACACACACACACACACACACACACACACACACACACACACATACAAGTTCAAGGTCAGCCTGGGCAATGCGGTAAGGGAAGGGAAGGAGGGTCATGACTCAGTGGCAGAGCACTTGTGTGGTGGGTGTGGTCCCCAGCGCTGGGGACTCTTCTTGTCTGGAAATTTTGGCATTGATCTCAAATGTGACTAGAAAAAGTCTGGTATGCGGGGGTGGGTGGGGCGAGGGTACCGCATTCCCAAGGCTCCTGATAGAGATGGGAGTCCACCGACATCCCTGGCATGTGGTGCCACCCTGTGGACCAGCAGCACAGCTCCTCTCTGCTCCTCCTCCTCCTTCTCCTCCTCTTCCCTTTCTCCCTAACCTCCTTCCTTTCCCCTCCCCCTTCATCTTTCTCTTCCTCTTCTCCCCTGCCTCCCCACTTCATCCTCCTCCTTTTTCTCCTTTCCCTGCTCTCTGCTCTCCTCTTTCTCTCTACCCCACCATCACCATCACCAAAACTCCTTATTATTTTTATTTAAATTGTGTTCTGGGAGACCAGAAGCGTCCTCTGGGACACTCTCCAGGTTGTCACAACACCAGTAGCCCATGTGGTCAGAGGAAGCGGTGTGGCCCACGAGTTACACTGACTCAAGTACCTCTGCCTGTTCCTCTGCCCTGTGCTTCATGCTCCACCTGGCACCACTTCCACAACCATCATTTCATGCTCCGTCTAGAGTGACCTGTGCTAACATGAAGAGCACTCTCCTGCCTGCCTTTAGGGGGTCTGTCTGAGCCCCAGGACCCTGCCTGTCTCGTTCATCACCGGCTGGCCTCACCCCTGGTAAGCACTCGATGAACTCTCCTTTAAAGAATGATGATATGCTAAGTCCCCAGCATCTGGAACTGTGGGTGTGAATGTGAGATAAGCAAGGGTACTGCTGAGCTTGGAGGAAAGCACCATGGGGTGTGTGTGTGTGTGGATGCTGCCCCACCGGCACAGGATAGCCAGAGTGACTGGCTAGTCATTTGAAGTATAAGCACGTGTCCCTATCCCATCCACAAAGGCTGACTTGGAAGACAAGAAAGGTGCCAAAGCACTAGATGTCTGAGCAGGTGGGATGAGCATCTCCAATAGGAAAGAAGGGGACAAAAACAGGATGAGAACACAAACATCTACTTCACCATTCCCCAAGGGCTGGCCCACGTCACAGCTCCTCAAATCCTTCCCAGCTTTATCCCTGGGTCACTGGCTCCTGGGCTGCTTGTCCTCTGTTGGTAAAGTGAGACCCTTCTGAGATGCTCCCAAGTCCCAGACTCTGAGCTACTGTGGAAGGAAAAACATACAGGGAAAGGCATGGCTACAACAGGGTGGACCCTGGGCTTAGCAGGAGTAGGCCTGGTCCTCATGCATTTTTAACTTAACCCCTGCCTTGCTGTCTGCACACACTCCTACTACCTGCAAAGCCACAGTGCCCAGCTCATACCCACAGTGGCCCTTGCCTCCCTGAGACAGTTCGACTGGGAAGACATGGGCTCTTGCTTGCTTTGAAAGACAGCTTCACTCATTTTCATAAGGCCTGAGATACACACAGATAAAGAAGACTTGGCCAAATGTCTCCTGTACAGTCCTGTCCTCAGAAGGGAGAAGAGCACTGAGAAGATAGGAAGGGAAGGGAGGGGCCTTGGAGGAGCAAGGAGTGGAGTGGGTCCCCTTCCTGCAACTGCCTTTCCCCTCTATCCCCTGCCTTGGCTGCTGCCCTGAAGCGCAGGGCAGAGTTGCATGTGTAGACTGGGGGCCAGGTGGCACAGCATGCGTGGGTCTCAGTCTGTCCACCCAAGGCCACCACACTATCACAGCAGGGACAAAACTCCTCTCATCCCCTTGTCCCAGCCAGCTGTGTGGCTACAGGAGGCAGGCTGCTGCTGGCAAGCCTGGCTGATCAGACTGCTGCTGCGGACACAACTCTAAAGCCATACTCCTTTGCTCAAGGTCATGGGCTTTAGATCTTGCCCGCTCTGAGCAAACACCTCCTTTGCAGCATGCTATGGGCAGATGGCAGGCAATGTCACATCCTCCAGCACTAGGCAATGCGTGAGGACCCCTGTGGTGTCTGCATTAGGGGGCTCCAAGAACTCTGCAAAGCAGTGAGTGGAGATCTGCAAATAAGCCATTGGCTCATCTTGCAAACTACCTTCCCTAGGAGGGGCTGGGGGCTGGGCTCTTCTGCAGAGCAATACTGCCTCCAAGGAACAGGTACTTACCTTTTCTCCTCCTCCTCCTCCTCCTCTTCCGTCGTTGTTTTTGAGACAGGGTTTCTCTGTGTAGCCTTGGCTGTCCTGGACTCATTTTGTAAAGCAGACTGGCTTCGAACTCACAGCCATCAGCCTGCCTCTGCCTCCTGAGTGCTGGGATTAAAGGTGTGCACCACCATGTCCAGCTTTATTCTTCTTCTTATGATTATGGTTCTTCTTTTTGTTGTGGTGTCAGGAACTGATCTCAAGGCTTTGTGCATGCCAGGCAAGCATTCTGTCAATAAACCACATCCTGGCGGCATCATCATCATCATCATCATCATCATCATCGAGTCAGGATCTCACTACTTAGCTCAGGCTGATCTCATACTTGGGATTATCCTGCCCCAGCATTGTAAGTGCTAAAATTACAAGCATGTTCCAGCTATTTCAACCTCTTTGTTACGTGTGTTTGTGTGTATACCTGTATGTAGGAGTATGCATATATGTGTTTCTATATGTACATGTGGAGGCCAGAAGATGACATCAAGTGTTTCCTTCAATCTCTTACCCTCTTTTTTTTTTTTTTTTTTTTTTATACAGGGTCTCTCAGTGAACCTGGACCACTCCATTTTTAGCTAAGCTGGCTAGCAGACATGCCTAGGGATCTACCTGTCTCTGCCTCCCCAGGGCGAGGTTACAAACGCACACCCTCTCATACAACTTTTGTACCACACTGGAGGTGCAGTCTTAGGTCTTCATGCTTGCACAGCCGGCATCTTGTCAGCTGAGCTAGCTCCCCAGCCCCAGAAAGGTGTGTGTAGAATGGCCCTGAGCGCCACGTGGGACAAACATCTGCCTTTCTAAACTCACTTGTGTAGCCCTGGCTGGCCTGAAACTTGCTATGTAGACCAGGCTGGCCTGAAACTCACGAGATCCCCCTTCTACGCCCCTGTTCCCAGTAGTAGAATTGAAGGTCTACGCCTTGATTTTGTTTTGTTTTCGAACACTGCCATGACACAAGGCTGAGAGAAGGGCTCCGTTTGCCAAGCGGTGTTGTATAAGCAAAGAACCTGAGTGCGACTGCCCAGCACCCATGTAAAACTCCAGGAGTGGTGGTGCATGCCTATAACCCCAGGGTTGGGGAGGTAGAGGCAGGAGGATCCCTGGAGCTTGCTGGCCAGCCAGTCTTCTGGGTTGGTGAGCTCCAGATTCAGTAACAAAGCCTGTCCCAGCACCCACATAAGACAACTGCCTGTCTCAAAGACCAAATAAGATAGGAAGCAACTGGAGAAGACACTAGATGTTGACTTTGTCCTACACACACACACACACACACACACACACACACACACACACACACACACACATCGTTCCTGGCCGGGAAGGGTTCTTCTGTTCAGCTCTTTGAGGAAGTACCATCCCAGGGAGAGCATCCCTCTGATACCTGGTGGCCAGGTGCCCATGGTCAGATGAGGAGGCATCATTCCTGCATCTCAGGGTCACATCCCAGCCCCTAGCAGTCACCATGAGGAAGAGCTACTGTGATTATTCACAGAAGCCAGTTCTAACCTGGCTATTATGCCCTGCCTGCCTGCCTGCCTGCCTGCCTGCCTGCCCATGGCATTCATGTTAGGGGTCGGGGCCTAAGCCTTGTCCCATACTCTCTTCTCCCCTCACCTAGCACACTGCTTGCTGCTTTTTCTATGGCCCTGAGTGCCATGTCTCTAGGACCCATGGGTGCGACAAACATCTGCCTTTCTAAGCGCTGCTGAGGCTCCCTGCGGCTATGAGTGTGTGCAAGACTCTGCTGCAGCCCCAGGAGGACAAGTCAAGAAGGGTTGGGGTTATAGAGAGGCAGCTCCCTTGCTTCATGTTCCAAGGCCTTTATGTCTCCTTTCCTTAGGGCGGAAAGGTGAGGACACTAGAGAGGCTAAAGTGACATTGCAGCTGGGAGAAGGTGTCTCCAGAGTGACTTGTCTGGTCTCTGTAACAAAGTCCCATGGGTGGCAGCTAACAAAAATGCATGCTTTTGCAGGCCTGGGGAGGGAGTCTGAGAAATCCTGTGCAGGCAGCAGCCTCCAGTCATGTGCCAGCCAATGCTGCCCAATCCTTCTTTTGGCTCCTTTCAGCTTAGGCATAACTATCAGTGTCCTACTTGTCAGGAAATCTTACTGAGGACACAAGCCATTGTCTTTAGGCCATGCCCACTCCATGATGACCTCATCTTAACCTAACCCATCATATCTTCTGTTTCAAATACCTTGAGGTTGTGAGAAGTGTGAGTTGGTGAAATACTGCATTCATGGAGTCTGTTCCTGAGCCACACCCCCACTGCCAGGGATGCTCTGCCTCCTCAGGACCAGCTCAAACCCTGAAAGACACCAACAGAGAGGAGGAAAGGCCCACTGCCACATCTTCACTAGGTCAGCAGCCAACCCAAGCAATAGCCCTGACGGGTAAGTTCTGTTCCCACCTGGAGGCTGCCATGATGATCCTTCTGCTTCCCTGCAGGCCCAGAGCCTGATGCCCATCCCAGGGTGAGCAGCAGCTTCTTATTTGTCCTGAAGAGATAGGTGGCTGCAAGGCCATACAGCTAACTGACAGTACACACAGGCACAGATCTAGGGTGTGTGTGTGTGTGTGTGTGTGTGTGTGTGTGTGTGTGTGTGTGTGTGTGTGTGTGTGTGTCCCTGAGAGCTCATGTTAGTTACTTGGGCTTGAACCTAGGACCTAATGTATGCTAGGCAAGCTCTTTACCACTGAGCTATATCCCAACCCCCAACCCCTTTTTTGTTTTTGTTTTTCAAAACAGTTTCTCTGTGTAGCCTTGGCTATCCTGGAGCGCGATCTGTAGACCAGGCTAGCCTTGAACTCATAGAGATCCTCCTGCCCCTGCCTCCCAAGTGCTGCAATTAAAGGCATGAGCCACCACTACTAGGCCCAAACCCATTTGTTTGTTTGCTTGTTTTGTTTTTTTGAGACAGGGTTTCTCTGTGTAGCCTTGGCTGTCCTGGACTCACTTTGTAGACCAGACTGGCCTCAAACTCACAGCAATCAACCTGCCTCTTCCTCCTGGAAGTGCTAGAATTAAAGGTGTGCACCACCACACCCGGCCCCCATTTTTTAAAAATGTTTTGAGACCAGATCTCATTAAGTTACCCAGGCTGACCTTGGACTCACAAACCCACCCTTTCACACATACCAAATAACTGGAAATTTTAGACCTGAGCCACTGGGAGTCACTAGGGAGGGGCAGTCTCTACCTTTGACTCCCATGAGGACAGCCTCCAGCCTGGCAGGCCATCCCAGCCAGGGTCCTGGGCCTTCATTCCGTTACCCTCTGTTTGTATATTTCTAGTGTCTGGCTGTGGGGTGGCCCTTCAAGCTAACCGGGTGTCTGTATAAAGGTAAAAGGTGTAGGTTGCCAATGATCTCATGAAAGGATAAGAGCTGCCTGGACTGTATTAGACAGCAGCTAAGGTCCTGACGGCCATGCGTCGGGTCAGAGCCAACCAACTTGTCAAACGCTGTCTTAAGTTATTGTACAGGTGAGAGATGGCTCAGTAGTTAAGAGCATCTACTGCTCTTCCAGAAGATCTGAGTTCAGTTCCTATCACCCACGTGAGACAACTCACAACTGCTTGGAACTCCAGCTCTAGGAGACATCCTGTTCCATAGCACACACCGCTGTGTGTGTGTGTGTGTGTGTGTGTGTGTGTGTGTGTGTGTGTGTAGGACTCTAGGGCTATGGGGCTGCCAGTACTGAAGCCAGAAGCAAAAGGCAGGCTTCTATAAGCCCAAAGGCCCCTAGGATCTGGGATGGGTATGTCCTGAAGGCTCTGAGATGAAGCTAACAAAACTGGTTTGTAAACTGTGGTCCAGTGGTCCAGTGGTCCTTAAATGAGGAAGGAATAAAACTGCAGAGTGTGTTGCTAGAACATTCTGGGACCCATGGTGAGAAGCCCAAAAACTTGAGAGGGGACAAGGCCAAGTGCCAGCCGCTGAGAGCATTCTTATCCATGTGATGTCACCAGGTCCCCTAACTTAAATGACCAACAGGAGACCAAGGGAAAGATCAATTAGTCCAAACTAATAGAAGCGACCATAAAGGAAGATTCTAGGCAGAGGTCTCTGCTGTGGGAGTAAGTTTACAAACGCCATATTCTGGAGTGAAGGAGGAGCTCCAGAGTTGGGGCCGGCCTGACCTTTGAATCTCGCTGCCCTGTGCACCGCAGCTTAGAATCAAGGCTGACCATCCCCAAGTAGGGAAGAGGTTTCAGGTTGTGAGACAGACTCGCCTCAGCCCTGCTCATTTTCCCACGCCAGGCCCCAGGTTTGATTTTCCGTGAATGAAAATCCATTTGCCACCTGCATAGCACCAAGGAGCCCGGCTCCAAGACTTCAAAGACACGTGCCTGCTGCCCCCAGGGCTTACAGGCACCTTCCCTTCACAGCTAGAGCCTTCCCTTTTTAATTTAAACTTTAATTTTAAACTTTAATTTTGCAAGTCTGGACAAAGTGAATGTCAAGAGCTTGGGTTTCTCCCTCATCAGTAAAGTCAGTGGAAGCTGGCAAGAGACCTTGAAGGCAGGAAATCCACCTCCCCGTGAGTCCTGAACAATAACGCTGTGCTGGGACCATCTAGGCGAGCCTCAGTCACCTGGGCGGGAGGGCTGTGACCTTAAGGACTTATGGCCTTGGGAGCTTTCTGTGTACCTCCTGCTCCACCGCAGGGATCCTGTCCCATCCATCTAGTCCAGGCGGGTCAGCAAAGAAGATGCAGTGTACAGCTTGGAGGGCACATCAGAGGTCAAACTAATCCTACCACTGTCCAGAGGACCAGGCTGGATACACTATGGCCTGAGAGTCTTTGTGAGTGAAGCCCCCAGGTCAGAGCTTTTCCTACTCCTGTTGATATTCCTCTGTTTGTGTGCATGTTTGTGTGTGTGCGTGAGTGAGTGTGTGAGTGTGTGTGTTTGTGTGCATGCGTGCCTGTTTGTGTGTGTGCATGTGTATGTGTGTGTGTGCATGCATGCCTATTTGTGTGTGTGTGCATGTGTTGCATGTGTGTGTATGTGTGTGTGCATGTGTGCCTGCTTTTGTGTGTGAGTATGTGTGAGTGTGTGTGCACGTGTGTGTGTGTGTGTGTGTGTGTGTGTGTGTGTATGCTAAAGATCAGAAGTCAACATCCAGCACCTTCCTCAATAGTGCTCCACCTCATTTTTGAGACAGGGTCTCTCACCGAACCTGGAGCTCACCAGTTCAGCTACACTGACTGGCCAGTAAATCTCAGAGATCCTCTTGTCTCTACCGCCCCAGTAAGTGGGTGCAGGGATCTCCACTCAAGTCCTGTGCTTGCACAATTACTCCACCCACAGCACCATCTCCCCATCCCTATTTCTATGCCTCATTTCCAGGCCTGTCTCCCTTCTCTCCAATACACCCTTAGCTAGCACTGACTGGATCCAGAAAGGTAAGATGGGGCTCGCTGGCCTTGCTGAAGTCTAAGGAAAGGGCAGCAGAGGTCAGTGTGAGTCCTGCCTGGGCTGGGTCCTTGGCACTGCCTAACCCTAATGGCTAGGTGTCTACATGGCAAAGCCTTGGAAGGAATAGCAGAGAAAGCCTGGGAGCTCAGTCCTCCAGATGTGCAGTCAGACAGCATCTGCATTGTCTTTCCTTTCCTAATTGGCTCTAGAGATTGAACCCAGGTCCCTGTGCTCTGCCACTGAGTCACATCCCTATGCCAGCATCTACATGGTCAACCTCGTTTCATGCCCCTGTTAAGGGAATGTCCCTATCTGTCACCACTCACACATGGCTTCTAGCTTTCTTTCTTATGACTCTAGGGGCTTTTGCCTTGGCAATGATAGCCTCACCCTGACTGTCTTGGTGTCTCCCCATGAGAAGGCAGGGGGCCTTGGGAACACAAGTTGCTGGTGGGAACAGGTATCCGAGACAAAATTCCAAAGCAGCTTACCCCACTGTTCAATAATAAATAGAGACTAATGGATTGACTCGGCCAGCTGCCCACAAGGGTGATGACCAATAGATGAAAGGCCAAAGAAGAAGAGGAAAGCCAGGGCTAAGAGGTTGAGCTCACATCTGGAACCATTCTTCTGGGAGCGACTAAAGAGCACATGAGCCCAAAGGAACCTTGTCTAATAGAAGACAAGATGTGTGTGGCCTGCCTTCCTCATGCTTGTGTTCCCGTCCAGGTCAAGGCTAGGGCTGCCAAGTCTTCCTGCAGTTTTTCTATCTGTCTAGGGTCATTCACTAGAAGTCAGGCACGCTCACACTGACAGGCACCTGCGGGAGAGGCCCTGCTGCTGAAGAGCAGGAGCCAGGCAGATGGGTTCAACATTCATCAGCCTATTTGAACTTCCGGGGTCTCAGTTTTCTCATCTGTAGGATGGGAAGAACACTGACCTTTGGGCCTTGCTGTGGGCTTCCCTCACAGAGTGGCCGAGTGACTTCCGCTGTGGATAGTCACAGTCACTCGTGTGGCCTTCCTCTTCCTCAGAATCTGAACTCTCAGAGTTAATCGGTTAGTCTCTCTAGAACCTCCTTCCTGTCTAAAGAGTGGACACATGTGCAGGGACAGCTTCCAACATGGAGCTACCCTGAGAACACATCACCCGCACTTCTTCTTCTCCCACCAGCCATTTCTACATGGCCACTGTCCAACCCTAACTCCAACCATGGTACAAGCAAGGCTGTTTGTATACTGCAACTTGCTTGGTGTTTATGTTCCAGTGGTGGTGGGAAATGGTAAATCCTAGTGCCTCATGCTAGCTAGAACATTGGCAGGGCTGGGAATGCCTCTTGTGCCAATGGGTGTGACACCAGTGGTAGAGCATGGAACGTTCTAGTTAGGCATGTTGATCAAACTCTAAGCCGTTGTTTAAGACAAGGCTAAGCTTGAGGGCTCTCTCCCTGAGGAAGATATTTATTGTAACAAGTTTGTTGGGAGCTGCAAGCCAACAATCTGCCTATGTCCCAAGGACCTAATGGAATATTTAATGCTCTACAGCAACAACGTGATAAATATCTGTTAGCGCCTCATAGCAGAAGTCTCAGGGATTTGGCCCCTTTTCTCCCAGATGACTACCTGGCCACCCTGGCTCTCACAGCTCACTGCCTCGTTGGCTGGTTGTGGAATTCAAGCAGACAAGCCATGATTGCTTTCTATACTTTTAAAGTCATCAAAGTGCCAACAGCATTCTGGAAGCCCCTCCTCTTAGGGGTGAAGCCAGAGAAACCTCCCAACAGGGAGCTGATGCTCAAGGCCAAACAGACGTCTAGGCAACCTTATATTTCAGAGTTCCAAGGCTCCTGCCACCAGGCTTGGCACAGTGCAGGGCTTCATGGGAATCTCAGGACTGCACAGAGACAAAAGAAGGAACATCAGGGATAGCACCTCTAGAGGGACATCTCCTTGAATGACAGCCTCCTCGAATGCTGCCATGGGAACAGTGTGCCTCAGTTTCCTGGCATGCAGTGGAGATGATAAACATACCTGAAACCACCCGTGTGAGTTCTGCAAAGGCACTTGGCCTGGAGAAATCCCTGGGTGCAGGTGAATCACAGCTATTAAGGCTGCAGTTGGGCTGGAGAGATGGCTCAGAGCTTAAGAACACTGACTGCTTTTCCAGAAGTCCTAGGTTCAATTCCCAACAACCACATAGTGGCTCACAACCATCTGTAATGTCATGTGATGCCCTCTTCTGACTCACAGGTGTACATGCAGGCAGAGCACAGTATGCATAATAACAAATAAGTAAATCGTTTAAAAAAAAAAAAAAGCTGCAGTTGGCTTCATGTTCCTCCGCCACTGTCCATACCCCTGCCTGGTGGGCAGGGAGTGAGTTTGTTCTTCTAACGCCTTAGACTGGATATGTTTTGCTGGAATTGTGAGAGTATCTAACAGGCTCAAGAGAACAGCGTGATAGCACTTGGGAGGCAGAGGCTGGATCTCTGAGTTCGAGGCCAGCCTGGTCTGCAAAGCGCGTCCAAGACAACCAGGACTACAGAGAAACCTTGTCTTGAAAAACCAAACCAACCAACCAACCAAACAAGAGTAAACAGCGCGGGAGCCCCCAGGAGGAGAGGCGGCAGTTCTGCCCCTGACAACAGGAAGTGAAGATGAAGGGAAATTCAGCTACCTGATGAGTGGTCACTGCTACAAAGATAAAGACAAACTCTTCTGTGAAGTTCCTAACTCCCCAGGCATGAACAGTGAAGCAAGCAAGCACAGAGGACACATGTCTCGCCTCCTTTTTTTCCCCAAATGCCAGCAAACTGTCCTGATCTGCTTGGATGATCAGCTTGGATACATTATAGAGCGAGGGGACAGCCAACAGGAAGAACTAGTCCCCAGGGCCCAACTTTTCCTGGGAGCCAAAAGCATGTGCTACCTACTGCCCTGTAGGGCCCAAGGCTTCTGGAAGTCTACATCCCCTGGTCTTCCCCTCTTCCCTGGGCCCCTTCAGTCACGCACTGCTTCAGGAGGACAAGAAACATTAGAATAAAGAAAGCCTATGGTCCCTCAAACTTCTTAGTGTCTACCGAGCATCACCACCGCATCCTCCTAGCCTTGGAGGCTCAAGTGAACTCTGTCAACATCGTTGGGACCTACCAGAGGGCATTTTAAGGAGAAGGTTGCCTGGCACCGGACCTGGCTAAGAACTGATGAACTAAAGTAGAAGATGGCTGGGAGGTAGCCCGAGGAAGAGTGACGTGTGCTATTGGAGCCCTCAGGAGAACCTACAGCCGTTTCTGCCCTGAGAAGGAAGGTGACTGAAACAGGAGTTACCTGAAGATGGAGGCCAGGCTACACTGTCCTTGTCTCCTTGCCCTACCTGCAGCTGTAGACACCTGCCTCGCACACACAATCCCCTTGCCCTGGCTCTTTCTTTCTAAACATGGGCTAGTGTCCATTCCCTGGCGTTCAAGGTATGTCGCCAAGGACACCAGTGGCTTTTGCAACCCTTTCTCCTGATGAAAGGCATATGAGAATCTTACTCCCACCTACTACAACACAACGGCTGCAAAGGGAGGGGGAGAAGGAGAGGGGCGAGAGGGAGAGAGACAGACAAAAAGACTGAGAAACAGAGAGACTCAGCCCCCACTCCTAGTACCCAAGGGTGACGGTCCCCGGCTCTAGAACAAAACAGGTCAGTATCATACCTTCACACACACCCCCTCAGTCAGTTTCAGCTATGTTGGGATATCAGGAACTCCTATCCACCAGGTTTGCCTCAGTAAAGCTGAATCCCGTGATGCCCACACCTGACCCACACCTCCACATCCATCCGGCAGCACCACCAGTTGCTGCCACAGGCTGGTCTTTTTTCCCCCCCACTTTACATCCCTATCATAGCCCCTTCCACCACTCTTCCTGGTCCTCCCCCCACCTTCTTCCCTCTATCCCTCTTCCCTTCTCCTCAGAAAAGAGGAGCCCCCAGCCCACCCCAGCACATCAAGTCGCATCAGGACTGACCTCATCCTCATCCACTGAGGCCAGGCAAGGCAGCCCCACCAATGGGAAGTGCTCAAAAGCAGGCAACAGAGTCTATAGACAGCACCCATTCAACTCACTAAGGGACCCACAGGAAGATTAAACTGTCCATCAGGCCCAGGTCCAGTCCATGCATGCTCCTTGGTTGGTGTTTCCGTCTCTGTAAGCTCCCATGGGTCTAGTTTAGCTGACTCTGTTGGTCTTGCAGCATTCTTGTCCCCTCCAGGTCCTTCTATCCTTCCTTCCCACTCTTCCACAGGACTCCCTGAGTCCTTCTAATGCATGGCTGGGAGTCTCAGCATCTGATGCGATTGCTGTTGGATGGGGGAATCTCAGAGAATGGTTAAGTTAGGCTCCTGTCTGAAAACATAGCAGAGTATTGTTTAGGTGTCAGGGGTTGGCTCTCTCCCCTGGGGTGGGTCCCAGGCTGGAGCAGTCATTGGTTGGACATACCCTCAGTCTCTAGCTTCAGTCCCTATCTCTGCACATCTTGTAGGCAGGGTAAATTTTGGGTTGAAGGTTTTGTAGGCAGATTGGTGCTCCCCTCCCACCGCTACAGGTCCTGCCTGGCTAAAAGGTGGCCTCCGCAGTCACCTTCTAGGAGGCTCAGCTAGAGACAGTCCCATATCCTCCCCGTAGCCTACCCTGCCACAGGTCTCCAGCTTGTCTCAGAGATGCTCCCACCCTTGGCTTCCCTTTTCTCTCCAAGCCCTCTCACCTTCTCTCCCTACTCTCCCCACATCTGGTCCCCCAACTCTTATTTCCCTCCCCACACCCTCTCCTACATCCCTCTCTACGTCCACTTCTGCTCTCTATTCTATTTCCCCATCTGAGTGAGATTCAAGAAAGGCCTCCCCTGAGCCCTCCTTGTTACTTAGCTTTTTCGAGCCGGCAATTTGTAGTGTGGATGTCCTATAATATATGGATAATAACTGCTTTTAAGTGAGTACATACCATGAGTGTCCTTCTGGGTCTGGGTTACCTCATTCAGGATGATCTTTTCTAGTTCTATCCGTTTGCCTGCAAATTTCATGATTTCCTTGCTTTTAATGGCTGAGTAGTGTTCCATTGTGTAAAATGGACCACAACTTCTTTATCCATTCTTTGGTTGAGAGACATCTGGGTGGTTTCCAGTTTCTGGCTATTATGAATAAGGCTGCTATGAGTATAGTTGAGCAAATGTCCTTATGGCACAACCTCCTTTGGGTATATGCCTAGAGGTGCTATAGCTGGCTCTTGAGGTAATAGTATTTCCAATTTTCTGAAAAAGCACCAGACAGATTTCCAAAGTGGTTGTTCAAGCAATGAAGGAGTGTTCTCCTTTCTCTACATCCCCACCAGCATGTGCTGTCACTTGAGTTTTTGATCTTAGTCATTCTGAGGGTATAAGATGGCATCTCAGAGTCATTTTGATTTGCATTTCCCTAATGACATAAGGGCATTGAGCATTTCCCTTCCTTTTCTTGCTTCCTTTTCTTCCTTCCTTCCTTTTGTTTTGCTTTGTTTTTCTTTTTCTTGGGTTGTTTGGTTGGTTGGTTTTGGGTTTTTGAGACAGGGTTTCTCTGTAACAGCCTTGGCTGTCCAGGACTCACTTTATAGACCAGACTGACCTGGAATTCACAGAGATCTGTCTGCTTCTGCCTCCTCCATGAGTGCTGGGATTACAGACCTGTGCCACTGCTCCTGGCTCTTATTTTTTTAAGTGCTTCTCAGCCATTGGTGATTCCTATGTTGAGAACTCTTGGTTTAGCTTTTACCCCATTTTTCAGTTGGATTATTTGTTTTGTTGGTGTTTAATTTCTTGAGTTCTTTATATACTTGGACATTAGCCCTCTGTCAGATGTGGGGTTGATGTAGATCTTTTCCCATTCTGTAGGCTGTCTTGTCCTACTGACAGTGTCCTTTGCCTTACAGAAGCTTTTCAGTTTCATGAGGTCCCATTTATTAAATGCTAATCTTAGAGCCTGAGCTCTAAGTTGTTTCGTGTGCCAATGAGCTCAAGGCTGACCCCCATGTTCTCTGCTAATAGATTTAGTGTATCTGGTTTTATGTTGAGGTCTTTGATCCACTTGGACTTGAGTTTTGTGCAGGGTGACAAATATGACTCTATTTGTATTTTTCTACATACATCCAGTTAAATTAGCACCATTTGTTGAAGATACCATCATTTTTGCATTTTGTGGTTTTGGCTTTGCCATAAATCAAGTGTCAGTAGGTGTGTGGATTTATTTCTGGGTCTTCAATTCGATCCTATTGATCTACCGGTCTGTTTCTGTGCCAGTACCCTGCCATTTTTTTTATTACTGTTGCTCTGAAGTACAGCTTGAAATCAGGGATAACGATTCCTTCAGAAGTTCTTTTATTCTACAGGATTGTTTTAGCTATTCTGGGCTTTTGTTTTTCCATATGAAGTCGAGAGTTGTTCTTTCAAAGTCTGTAAAGAATTGTGTTGGTATTTTGTGGGAATTGCTTTGAATCTGCAGATTACATTTAGTAGGATGGTCATTTTTACTATGTTAATCCTACCAATCCACAAGCATAAAAGATTTTCCCCATCTTCTAATATCTTGTTCAATTTCTTTTTTTCAGAAATTTGATGTTCTTATCATACTAGTCTTTCGCTTGTTTGGTTAGAGTTGCACCAAGGTACTTTATATTATCTGTGGCTATTGTGAAGGCTGTGGTTTTCCTAATTTCTTTCCCAGCCAGTTTGTCTTTTGTATACAGGAGAGCTACTGATTTTTTTTTTAGTTAGTTTTGCATCTAGCCACTTTGCTGAAGGTGTTTATCAGCTGCAGGAGCTTCCTATTAAGATTTTGGGGGTAATTTATATATACTATCATATTATCCAAGAATAATGATATTTTGGCTTCTTCCTCTCTGGTTTGTATCCCCTTGGTCACCTTAAGTTGTCTTATTGCTCTAGCTAGGACTTCAAGTACTCTACTAAAGACATATTGAAAGAGTGGGCAGCCTTGTCTTGTCCCTGATTTCAGTGGAATTGCTTTAAGTTTCTCTCTGTTTAGTTTGATGTTGGCTATAGGCTTGTTGTATGTGGCTTTTATTGTGTTTAGGTATGAACCTTGTATCCCTGATCTCTCCAAGACTTTTAATATGAATGGGTGTTGGATGCTGTCAAATGATTTTTCAGCATATAATGAGATGATATGTGTTTTTTTTTTTCAGTTTGTTTATATGATGGGTTACACTGATGGATTTCCATATATGAAATCACCTCTACACATCTGAGATAAAGCCTACTTGGTCATGGTAGATTATATTTTTGATGTGTTTTTGGATTCAGTTTTTGAGTATTTTATTGAGTGTTTTAGCAACAATGTTCATAAGGGAAACTGGTTTGAAATTCTCTTTCTTTGTTGGGTCTTTGTGTATTTTAGAATAAGTTTAGCAGTGTTTTTCTGTTTCTATTTTGTGGAAGCATTTGAAGAGTATTGGTAGCAGCTCTTCTTTAAAGGTCTGGTAGTATTCTGCACTGAAGCCATCTGTCCCTGAGTTTTTTGTTTTTGTTTGTTTGTTTCTTTCTTTGGTTGGGAGACTTTTAATGACTGCTTCTATTTCCTTAGGGATTATAGGATTATTTTACTTGTTTACCTGATCTTGATTCAACTTTGGTAAGTGGAATCTATCAAGAAAATTGTCCATTTCATTTAGATTTTCTAATTTTGTGGCACACAGGCTTTTGAAGTTAAGACCTAATAATTCTTTGGGTTTCCTGTTGTTTTCTGTTGTTTCTGTTGTTGTCCAGCTTTAGTTTGTGGTGATCTGGGAACCACAGACTTGCAGTTTGGAGCCTGCAGCACAGCTGCTCCCTCTGCAAGTCACTGCAGTCCTGCTTCCCAGACAAGAAGCCAGCTTTGTGCAGCCATCTTGAATCTGCCCACTTACTTTCTTTTCACAGGCTAGTCTTATGCTTTCTAGAACCCCTATACCTTCAACAGTGGTTGTTTTTGTTTTTGTTTTCCCAGGCCCTGTCGGCTCTGCACATAGGTGAAACGCAGCCTAGTAAAGGGTCTGTTCCACTAAAGAGCCAAAGGGTGCTGCAAGCAAGAGCCTACTTCCATAAAGGGTGTTGCCATCCTATTGTGGCCTGCTCCCTAAAAAGCCAGGAGTCGCTGAGGAAGAATCAACAATTTGACTATTTCCTAGCTCACTACAAAAAGCAGCACGCCAGCTTTCAGAGCTCAGGCACCTTCTGTGGATCTGCCAGCGCTTGCCAGCAGCTCCGAGAGCCCAGGCTCCCACTTCCTCCTTATATCACGTCCCTCAATGGACCCCTGAGAGCCTCTACCCCGCCTCAGTGGACAGTGCCACCCCTGCTGCCCACGCTCCTGGCACCCAAGCCTTGAAGCCCACAAGCTTGGATTCAACCCCTGGGTTTCCTCACGTGCGGTCTAACCCTCTGAATACGCAGACTCATTTATTTATGTTTTTAATGTAGTAAACGGGCAGCTAAATGAATTGCGATTTGTAATTTTTATGGTTAATTTGAAATCTCGCTCTTGTTGGCTAATCCTGTTAGTTGATGGCAAAACAAGGAGAAACTGTCGCCCTTGTCGTGATTGTAATAGGCATTTTATGTTAAATTACAGCTGGCCAGAACAAAAGGAGGAGCCAGACTTCCCAGTTCAGCGGCCTGGAGACCAGAAGAAAAGATCCCATAGCCCCGACTCCTGCTCAACCCTCTCCACAACGCCCATCCACCTCGTATTGAAAAGGCCCACCCGGGAATCTAGTCCAGCTTGTGAAGGTCCCTGATGCTCAGCCTCAAAGAGGTGCAGAACCGCCGGCCCATTCCTTCATCTCTTCGTCCTTTTCCAGTCTTTTCTTTGGAAAGCCATCTGGGGAATGAGAAGTCCCCTCCCATTTCTGGGCCCCAGCTCCCCGCTAGACAAGGTGACCTTCGTGGCCGGCCCGAACCATGCAGGCGGTTTTTTGGAGGATGGTGGGGCTTCCCAGAATCTCCACGTGAGCCTGTAAGCCGTGCAAGGGGCGGCGGACCCTTGCAGCTACCTGCGCAAGGGAAGGCTGCTTCCCCTACACTTGGCGCGCAAGTGGGAAGCAGCGCAGGAGCGTGCGCCAGGGCATCCTTGTTTGTTGTAGCCGGCGCAGTGTTTCTTGTCCCTGGCGCCTGCTTCACGCTATCCCAGTGAGTTTGATTCAAAGGCAGCCTCAGAAAGGTGTGGAACTGGGAAAGGGGTGCTAGGCGGAAGGAGCGAGGAACGGAACCTGGAGAGTACCAAGAAGGACAGGCCACCGCAGCGGCTCTGCTAAGCTGCTTGGGGACTGCTATTTTGAAATGCGGCGGCTGCCCCTCCGGGGCGCAGGATACCGGGGTCAAGTGTCACTTCCTCTGGCAGTCAATCTCCAATATTCCTTGTAATGTTTTTAAATGGACGAATTCATTACTTGGGGACGTGTGAATGGAGAGCGGTGGAGAGCAGGCTCGATCAATAGCGTCCACTGATGGTTCATTTTGCACAGCGGAGCGGGGACTGCGGAGCTAAAGGAAGACCTAATCAATATCGCGCACCGCGGACTCGAAAAGGTCATTTAGGGAAGGTGGAAAAGTTCAGGCTCCCAGGCGAAGCCTAATCGCCTCTTGGCTTTCCCTGAAACACCCTCTACCCTCGTCCTTCTAGCGCACTGGCACCAAGGTCTGGCTGCTTGAGAGACAGGTCAGGTCCAGACACGCTATTGCGACACGCCCATGCCCGGCGTCCACACTACCCCAGCACACACAGGTGGGCGCAACCTAAAGCCCACACCTGCGCTTCTTTTAGCAGTGTAAAGGGAAGTCGTGCGAACACACACACACACACACACACATACACACACACACACACACACGCCTTGTAGTGTCTGTGATGAGCGCACAGGTGGAGCGGGTGATTGGGAAAATCCGGCTGCCAGGCCCGCTGTTGTTAACAGAAAAGGTCAAGTAAAATTAAAAAGGAAAATACCTCCCATATCCCTTTCAGTCTTGCCAACGGCCCCCTGGGGCTCCAGTAGGCAAGGCTGGGCACATGAAGGGCTTTCCTAGAGCCCTCAAAGGGGAGATTTCAAGCCGTCCAACAAATGCAATATCCAGAGAAGGCTGGCAGCCTTAGCTAGAAAGCAAAAGCCTGTTCCCTGAGGCCTGATCAGAGATGTGTATTTATGATAGTGTTGTCTACGGAGTGACGTGGCTGAAGAATTACCTCACCATGACTTGTGCCCACCGCCTCCCACCCCTTGCTGTTTCAACATCAGGAGGTGTTTCTCTTCCTTGGGATTTTGCTGCTGTTTGACTCACCAAAGCCTGTGTTGTTCTGGTTGCATATAGCTATTGTCTCAACACACACACACACACACACACACACACACACACACACACACACACACACTATGCAGATGCCCACAGAAGGTGGACTTCTTAGAGAGCTGTATGGGCCTCTGAGGACCAGTGGGCACCATCTGAAAAGTGCCTACAGCCAGGAGCTCATATAGTGTGTGTGTGTGTGTGTGTGTGTGTGTGTGTGTGTGTGTGTGTGTGTGTTACTTCCGTGCCTCTGCAAGGACCAGAGTACAGACCCTTTGGGTCTTTTGTGAAAGCCGGTCTAGATCTCCTGAATCTCACTGGCAGTCCTAGCCCCACACATCCCATCTTTACTTCCACTGAGAGAAGGGATAAGGTGGAGGAGAAAGACTGCCATTTCAGTCAAAACCCAGTTATTGTCTTGGTTGTTGTGCCAATAAGATTGGGAACTTGCCTGCCCAAGTTCTAGGTTAGAGACTGCTGGCACTCCGTGACAGGTTGTGATCAGATGGGTCAAATCTCCAATATTCATGGAGCAGCAGTAGGCTTCAAACTGTTTCCAGTTTGGTTTCTCTTGACAGGAAATGTTTTCTCTGTTCCCGGATCAGGTGGAGCACAGACGCCCTGGAGGCACTTGTGTTTCCTTCCTTTAGTTGAAGTTGGTGAAGAAAAGAGCGTTTTGTTTGTTTTAAAAGACTCGTTTGAATATGTTAATACAACAAAATGAAAACAGTTTCCAAGTTAGACCTTGAGCTCCCTCCTTCCGTCTTTAAAGGGCAGCCACTAAGGGGCCTCTGGCACCAGTGCTTTCTGTATTCTTACCTGAATGTGCTTCTAATCAAGCTCCTCAGACGCGAATGCTACCTTCTCGTTCAAAGGCTTGCACTTGCTTTTTACTTTTGAATATTGACATATCCTCTGAGAGTTAAGTTTCCAAATACGGTGTGTCAGGACAAGGGGCAGATGCCATTTTAGTGGAAGGTTTTCATACCAGCCACATTTCTAGGAGCCTCACTCAAGCAGAAAGAATCCGTTTCTGTTCGTTAACATTTTTGAGCCAGAAAATTAAAAACAAATATTTAACTTCCCAATTTGGAATTCAGGTGGGCATTGACTGCTAAACTTTGGCAATGCATACTCAATGAACTAAACACAATCTCTACTCGCCAAATATGACTACCTTGCTGTGGCTCAAAAACAAGTTTGAATACACTGAAGAAGGAATAAAATTCACGGGGAATGTCCACATAGGGAGCTGACATGTTTGAACTTGGCCAAGAGACAGCTTTTGGATACTGCTCAATTCAGGGGCCTTGATCCAGCTAATAAAACTATATTTAGAGCAGATAAATACTAAATAAACATGCATACCTACAAATCTGTTTACAGCTTTTGTTTTGTTCTCCTCCGCTCAACAGAAACACAGTGGACTGACAAAGCTTCCTAAGTCTTTTCTTTTATGTGGGGCTCTCCACTGGACCAACGGTTTCTCCTCAGCAGGATAGCAGTTGGGAACAGGAATTGAAACCCACTAGGGCCCATCAGTGTTTAAGACTATAAAAGATGTCTAATGTAGGGCACCCTACTTTTCTGACTAGATTCTATGAAATTGAGCTTTGTTGAGCTCTTTGCCTGGGATGCTAAATTCTTGTCATCTATCTCCAGTATTTCTCTTGTACTTGCCAGCACACAATTAACATCTGATACTTCTCTCAACAACAACAGTTTGTCTCTAATGCCGGGAGCTTGAGGCTCAGGACTGGTGAAGGAAGCCGGGACTCCAGGACCCGCCTCAGCGTGGCCAGCCTTTTCACTCACTGGTCTTGGCCACCCATTCATTGCTGAACAGCCGCTCTCAGCTGCCAGGCTTTTCATCCAGCTAGGTTCCTGAAAATGCATCCTCAGCTGAGTCCAGAACCCAGACTTCCATGGATCATTCAAATTTGGGGTCCTCTTGTCATGACTACTGAACCGGAAGCTGCTAGTACCCAGGCCAATAAAGCACAAATCCAGTGGTTCTGTTGTTAACAGGCTCTATGACTTGGGGGTTTGGGAAGGCAGAAGCCTGAAGGAAAGTCAAGTTGTCTGGAAACTCTTAGTACCCTTGGATTTACTAGGTAGACCCACCCTTGCCTTCCTCCCTCAGCCTCCCTAGTACAGAGAAGTGAGTGACTGGTCCCATAGCACCTAATTCTGTTCCTGTTTCCTTTTTTTTTTTTTTTTTTTTTTTTTTTTGCCTCAGAGGCTGGCTCACCTTTACCTTGGTCTTCTAACTAATTAGCAGTGCTAGTTAGAGGGGAAAAAAGCAACGGGATTCCTCTAACACTAACAAGCAGCCCCCATATCCAGAACACATCAAATACACATCCATGGTGAATCCAAGCATTTGGCATTCTCCTCACAGCCGGCTCTTCTTCTGTTTTACCAAGACATTATATCCATGTTATCTAGCCTGTTCCTCTCCCTACACACACACACACACACACACACACACACACACACACACACACACACCCCAAGTTCCACACCAGTAAAATAAGGCAGGAGAGAAAGTCCTAGTTCAGATGAGAGGAGCTGTCCAGGTATGGCTCACCGTCCCCAGCTCCTCAGGCCCAGCAGGTGGGGGACACCAAAGCCTTTCCTAGAGAATTCACAGCTGAAAGACCAGCAAGAGTCAGAAAGGACAGGCCTTTGAGGAAGGAGCCTTCTGGAAACTTGTAAATGAGTCTCTGCTACTTAACCAGAATATAATCTAGATCAAAGAGGTCCCATCCCACCTCTGAGAAGATAACAGCTCCTGGAGCTTGTGCCTTAGGAGTGAACTAAGTTATCGATTGTTTTTAAAGAGGCACTCAGGCATGAATTTGCAACCCGCACCATTGAAACATGGCATCAGCAAGATTTTGTTCGGCAGAGTCCATTGCTTCTTACATGCATGCATATCGTTACATATGGAAAAGAGGAAGAATGGAAAGGCAAACAAAAGCCCTGGCTCTCGGTTTCCTCTTCCAGGCTAATAAAATTGTTAGAAACACTCTTCTCAAATCACCTAGAGAAAGCCACAGAAATGCCCCACCCAGGGGCCGCAAAGAGAAGAAAACACATGCAAAAACAAGCTTGTGCCTCCGCAGCAAGGAGACCTGTCTGCCACAGCTTCCCCAGGAGTCTGACAGTCTTTAGGGGAGGCACCTGTCTCGGTTTTCAGAAAGAGATACTCTGAGTCTGAAGAGGCTTAGAGGCAGCCCTCCTGGCCTTTCCTTTTCTCAACACTGCCACAGAAGCGGAAACTTTGATCACCCCGCACTTTCTTTTCCTGTGGCGCTGAGCTTTCTGTAGACCCACATTCCACTCCTGACCAGAACAGCAAAAGCATTCTATTTTGGATTGGACCCTGTCCCTCTAGCTTTCAGCTTGGCGAGAAGCTTCAGAAAAGCCACAGACAGACTTGATAGCTTCCAAATGCTTTCTGAACGGCCTTGGCTACTCAGGGAGCTAGCTGCAGCCCTCTGCCCTCAACGTTAATTGCAAACTTAAACGATTATAAAGTCTCTCTTGCCTCGCCCCAAAGACACTGTGTTAATTTATAACACACACAAGAGCCTGATTAACAAACCGGCACTAAATTTACATGTGGCAAAAAAGGCAACAGACTTAGTTTTAAAATAATAAAACCGGGCAGGTTTTTGCCAATTCCTCTCTCTCGAGGTTTGATGATCTAAGGTCCCTGCTCATAAGTTTTTAAACACCCGACTCTGCCTGGATATTTTAAAAAATGAATCGATTTGTAGTCCTCACTGCGGTTGCCTGTGGGGGAAGGCGCCCGCTTTGGCAGACACCAACGGGAGTGGGGTGTCCTTCCATCAAAGAGACGCCAGGGGGCAAGAAGCGTTAACAAAGGCCGTGCTTGGCGCACTTCCTTTATCTACCCGTGCGTGTCACACGTTACAGGGCGAGATGTCATTTTGCAAGGTTATAGTGTGCAATCCCACACAGCCTTCTGGCTCGTCACTTACCTCTTGGGCACAAACAAACAGCCTCTTTAAATAAAACCAGAGAAGGGAAGCAGATACCTTTGTACAATTAAAATCACAAAAGAAAGCCAGAGCGTAGTGAACCTTGCTGGTAATCCGACTTACCTTGCTCACACTTTGGCCTAATCCTATTTTCTCCGCGCACTACAATGAGTCTGCAAAGCCACGGTTTTTGGCGTTGGTTTTTTTTTTTTTTTTTCCAGAGGATGGTTTACCTAGTCGGTTAGGCTGAGGGGTGCTGACCCCCTAAAGTGGGGAGAGGCTCGGTGGGCTGCCTTCCTGCCAGTCGGGCCTGGAGGTCTCAGTGCAGAGGCGGCTGTGCGAGACAGAAAGCAAACGAAATCACTCAAGGGAAACTTGGCTGGAGACAAAACACATTCAATTTCCTGACGACCTCGCTTTCCCTACCGAATTATTTGCTTTTACAAAGGCATATTAAACAAATTAAACACCAAAAAAGAAAAAAGGAAAAAAAGTTCCCTGGCTCAGAAAATAACTTTGCTTTAAGAAAAAAAAAAAAAAATGGGGCGGCGGCGGGGGGGTGGGGGGGAGATGTGGTAATAATAATAATAAGTGAAAGAAAACAATGATACATCAGGTCGTTAAAGAAACTCTTTTTGACACCTCAAGTCTTGGCAAATTTGTAGCGTCATCCTTCGGGGGCGGCTAGGACAATAGAAGCCTGTGCTACGCCAGTCCAGCAAGCTCGCACGCGGCTTATGTGGGCATATTTTCACACCTTCGCCTTCCAAACCGCAGCCCCCCGGGATTTATCTGGGTTTCAGCTCGGCCCCTCGTTTCCAGATAGTCTGGAAAAGGAGATTTGTTCTGAGGTGGGTGGGGTGAGGCGCACAGCGGGGAAGGAGCTAAATATTGCTACCTTTGTATTTTGGGGTTTTATTTCTTCTCTACACCCCCCACTCCCTCCACACCTCCTCCCAGTATCGTTTCTCTTTGAAATGTCATGAACTTGGCGCTTTCAGACCAAACCTCCCGGCTCAGGCCTGAGACAATGGGATTGTCAGAGGGCCAGCGCCAGCTTTTTCTGCGTGTTCACGGAGCGTTAAGCCTTTATTCCACGAAATGGCTCCGTGTGACCAGGTCAGACAAAAGCCAACCTCTCAGTCTTCCTCTCAGAGGGGACCTGGGCTGAACGCTGCAGACAGTGGCGCTGCGCTGGGGAGGGGCGAGAAGGCCGCAGAGCTGGGTTCCTGGCGCACGGGCCTGGACAGGGCAAGGCTGCCGGGTCCATCTTCATTCACCCATTCTCGGTGGGCACCTGTTTCGGAGCCCTGAGGCTCCAGTGTCCCCTCTTAGACCAGTGCATTCACCCGGCCCCTTCAAAAAAACGGACGATGCCTCAGGACTCACATACCCTGTTTCTGCCCTTTTCCCTACTCCCCATGCCCTAGGCCATAGGTCCTGGGTGTGTTGGGCATCGCGGGGTAGGTGAGCCATGGGCCTGTGAGGACCACGAACACTACGCACAGGAACCACGAGCTCATCTGCAGCGTATGTACGGGTGGGTGACAAAAAGGATGATTTTCTACAGTGAATCTGTTTTGAGTTCCTATGGACCTTCCTAGAACTTCTGGAGTGTGGTTCCTGTGCGGTGAGTGTCTGGGGCCCGGGGTCGCTCAGTAACTCCGCCCTGTGTGAGGTAGGCCCTCTTTTCTACAAAGCACCTACACTATATAGCCCTTAGCTGAGTGGCAGGGACAGGACCCAGAGAGTGCCAAGTATGGACTGTGCATAGGGGTGGGGCACTGGGGTCGCACTGCAACCAGTAAGGACTGCACTGCCCAAGACTTGGGCATTTCACCTCGTAAGTGGAAGTAGGCAGCAAGGCGGGGGTGGGAGTGGGGGTGAGTGGGAGGCAGGAATGGGTGGGAACAAGATGGAGGCTTCATGCAAACTCTAGAAGACCAGGGACCCTAGCAAGGGGGAAACAGGAATTTGGAGATCTCTCCCCTTCCGGTCCAAATTGCAATCTCTTCGGGGAGGGAGAGGATGATCCTGGAATACTTAACCCCTCTCATCTACCCCAGGGACATCAAGGGTCCCTAGCAGGTGGGAGATTAAGGTTTCACTGAGAGCTGACCAGGATTTTGAGAGAGAGAGAGAGAGAGAGAGAGAGAGAGAGAGAGAGAGAGAGAGAGAGAGAGAGAGAGAGAGAGAGAGAAAGGGTGTGTGTGTGTGTGTGTGTGTGTGTGTGTGTGTGTGTGTAGTAGGCAGGGCCACTCACTGAGCCTGGGGCTCACCCGACTTGGCCAGCCTTGCTCGCCCCTTTTTTCCTCCCCAAGCTTTGGGTTAGGCTTACCTTTCAGTTTTAGGGCTGAGAGGAGGGAAGACAGTGTCCCTGAGCTTGCCTAGCTCTAGCACCTGCTGGAGGAGCTTAGTGGGAGAGTAGAGCCTGACAGGTTTCTCTAGTTTTTCAGCTCTCAACTGATTCATCCGAAAGGAAGCTGGTTGAGTTAACCTGGGTTGCAAATCCCTTCTGCCTGGACCATTTCTGTTCGTTTGTTTTTCTTTGTGCATACTTCGGTGGTAGAGATATATTTGCTTCAGTGTCACCAGAGGGGCATGGAGTCCCTGCATACAGCCACCTCACTTCATTTATTCAATGCCACTCAGTCAATCCTGTTTTGTCCCAGCAATCCTAAATGTCAGTTGGTCACTTTTCTGTGCAGGCAGGGCTAGGCATGGGAGAGTCCTGGGGAGGGCAGCCCTTCCCGCTCTTATAACAAACTTGTCTGAGGGAGTGAGAGGAGAAAAGGATCAGGGTAAGACATACCAGGACTTCCTTCCTGCCCCCCTCCCCCGCCAACTCCCCCATCTTGTGCCTAGCCATACTGTCCCTGAAATTCAAAGTGGGGGGCAGTTTGGCAGCTGTTCAGCCCTAGCCAAAAAAAAAAAAAAAGTTTCAGGAATGCCTTTTCTTCTGTCTCTGGGAGCTCACAGACCCTAATTCCATGGCCCTATGGGTCTTCCACAGATTTCTCCCATGTGTATCTACATCTCTTTGCAGCCAGGGTACAGTTGAAGTTGACCACTTTCAGGAAGCTTCCTTCCCCTCCTATTCCACAGGAATGTGTCCTCTGGAAGGAAGCTGCCCCGCCGCCCCCCCCCCCCTCCACACACCTGGATTAGATCCAGTGGCTTCCTTTTCTGCAGGTAGGAAAGCTCTTTTTCCACGCTGTGCAACCCCTAGCTGCATGAGCTGAGCCCCTGCCATGCTGGAGTTCAACTGACTAGTACCCTTCATAGCTCTTTGGCTGAGACTTAAAGACATAGCTGAGGGGAGGGAGTACCACCACTCGAAGCCCCCTCCTTCCCCCCACCCCCCACCAAGTGGATAGTCTGCCAGGAAGGCCTAGGGACCAGCTTTCCTCAAGGCTCTGCGGTGGGGGCACCTGGTGAGTATGATGTCACCTGGTGGTGCTGAGATCACCTGGTGACAGCTGAGGACAGGTTGAAGAGCACCCTCACAAATCCCTTCTCTTCTGGAAGGTTCTTTTGTTTATGTTTGTTTTAGTTTTTGAAGACAGGGCTTCTCTATGTAGCCTTGGCTATGCCAGAACTCTCTTTGTAGACTAGGCTGGCCTTGAACTCACAGAGATCCTCCTGCCTCTGCCTTCCAAGTGCTGGGGTTAAAGGCGTGTGCCACCATGCCCGGCTGTCTCTGTAGTTTTTAATATGTTTAAAGCCATGGACACAGAGCCCCTTTCTGCCCTGAGCCTGGTCACCTCGGCTATGCTGTAGGGAAGCCAGTCTTCTGTGAGGTCCTGGAGACTGTTCCCTCTGGTGCTCCCTCGTCCTAGGTCCAGGGTGGTACTTCTGGCCCCTCCAGGTTCCTTACAGCCCATCTGCAGGTGCCACAAACTAGCCTCATCTTCCCTGGTGCCCCATGGCCATCCTGCCAGTGCGAAGTTTCCGAGACCATGGCTCTTCTTTCTGCTTTCCCTGGCAGACAGAGCATCCCACAGGCCTCATGTACCAGGTGCTTCTGGAGACAGTAATGCTTCCCTGACCACATCTCTTTCCCAATCATGAAGGACTCACGAACGAATTAAGCCTTTTGCCTGGGAGTTGGACTCTTTTCTACCCTCTATTCCATGCGTAGGGAAGAAGAAACCAATCTGGGTCACAATAGGTAAGAAAAGGACATAGACTGAGTCCTGGAGAGATGACCTCCAACCCAGAGCACTCAGTGTTCCATCAGGTGTGTGCTGAGGTCCAGATGCTGCCTTGGTGCCCTGAGGCACAAAGAGAGACTTATGGGGGCTGTGGGCAGCATGCTGAGGCATGGAGCACAGGGCAGGGCCTCACAAAGACTTGGCTGGGCTTTCATGGCCTCTGTGGACATGGATGCTAATTTCTTCCTTCCAGATCCTTCACGCTCAGGACTCACCCAAACAGGCAGTGATGGAATTGTAGGAGCAGCGAGCCTATGGTTATGAGGGCCGGGAGAGATGCTATGAACAGCCCAATTCTTGAACAGCAAGTACTCTGATGCAAGTGCCGGTCCACACACTGGCAAACACTCACGCCTCTGACCTTAGCATGCACCTGCAAGGCTGACAGCAATCTGTGTTGTCCATGTGGCAGGACTGAGAATCACCGAGGAGAGGCATTTCCAGAGGTATAACTGAGGAGGGAAACCTCTCCTGAATATGGGCAGCACAACCCCATGGGCTGGGAGCCTGGACTGCATAAACAGGAGAACTGGAGTGGATGCTCAGCATTCGTCTTGCTCTGACTGTAGTGTGGTGTGGCCAGCTGCCTCACACTCCTGTCACCGTGCCTACCCCGCCATGGGTGAGGAGTTACTCCCAGGAGCATGGATGACTCAAAGCTTGCTATGCCACTGGAAGCCTCATGGATGCTTGGGAGATTCAAGAAAGCGGTTATCCTTGGAGCTCCTTGGAAGACCCACAGGCAGCTCCACTGACTGTGGCGGACTCTCCTCCTCTCCCCAGTGATTATTACAAGGCTTTTTTTGTAACAACCTTAAGAATTCTGTAAGTTTCCAAAACTTCCTGAAACTTTTGAGTTGTGTTCATTTTCTGAGCCTGGTAAGAATCATTTACTTCTTGAGTCTTATGTGGCCCCTCCTCCTTGATGGAGGGAAATTCTTTTTCTGAGGAATAGCAACACAAGAGGTTCACTCTTCTACCAAAAGTGAAGATCCCTATGGAGTCCAGAGATGGCCTTCTATTCATGGGGCTCGAACAGGAGCAGGACTAAGTGAGCCCTAGTCTGTCAAGCAACTTTAAACCACTTTTTTTCTCTTTCTTTCTTTCTTTCTTTCTTTCTTTCTTTCTCGAGACAGGGTTTCTCTGTGTAGCCTTGATGTCCTGGACTCTCTTTGTAGACCAGACTGGCCTCAAACTCACATCGATCCACCTGCTTCTGCCTCCCGAGTGCTGCTGGGATTAAAGGCGTGCACCACCACCCCAGCTTAAACCAGGTTTTTAAAGGGCTGTTTTGGTTTTTTGTTTGGTTGGTTTTGGTTTTTTGTTTGTTTGTTTGTTTGTTTAGCTCCAAGCACTTGGCATTTATTGTCTGAAGAAGCCACTGTACGTCCAGCAGCATGGGCTTTCTGTGGGGTGCTGCTGCTGTGGCCAGAGGGCCAGTTTAATTCTGTTTAACGTGCCTGCTCTGATTCATCCCACCCTCCTGAGTCTGAACAATGCAACCTTGCTGTGGATTCAGCTTCTGTGCATGCAAGGCCTTTTGGTGCAAGGCTCCTCAGGCCAAGAGGCCACCAGATGGGAGCATGTTAGGTGGAGTTTACTGGAACCATAAAGCAGATTAAGATGGAAGCAGAAGGAGCAGGCCAGGTCTCCACAGGCAAGGCAGAGCGCGGGTCCAGTGAAGCACTGGCATCTCAGGCAGCGGGTGTGGAGGTGCAGAGGGTGGGGTGCTGCATGGTCTAGAATGTAATGAGACTTTCCTGTGACACTTCTGAATTTCAGAAACTGGGGTGCAGTATCTGCCCATTATGTGCTTATTGCACCTCATCTTACTGATTTCGTGATCTATACTTGTGCTAATGAGGCCTGCCCGAAGTTGTTAATTCTTCTTAGGAAGGCAAAACCAACATCAGGAAGGCAGAAGAGAGGAGGGGATGGGGGTAAAGGATCTTATGGTATAATGGAGTTTGCTGGCCAGGTGAGAGTACCAGAAGAGGAGAGTGGCATGGCCTTTCTCAGGACAGAGGATGGGCAGGACTGCCCTCTGTAGCAGGGACCCCTCTGACCACTTGTTTCTAATGCCTGCTGTGGCCCTGTGAGACTTACTGGAAGACTGTAGAACCCCTGCTGCTTATCCTGGGGGGCCCTCACTGTCCCTACGAGCTGCACAGCTGCAAGAGCTGCACACTGTGACCCCAGCAGTAGCCACTTCAGAGTCCCCCAACAGTAGAATTGGCAGCCATCCTCCTGTAACTTTGCTGGAGCCGAACAAGGTCTGCAGTGGACTCAAGGCAGGAATGGGGTGACTCCCTTGACGAAACCCTCAGCCTTTCCTGTTCTCTGTTGTTGCTGATGTTCTTTATTATTTGGAGAATATTTCATTAATTTCAATAGTCAAATCCATGTAGTTAAGATAGTAAATTCTGTGTATGTGTCCTCACACAAATGGGAAAATTAAGTTTAATATTTCTAGATCAATATAGCTGCTAATCTCGGTGCAATCCCAACTCAGCATAGTAAAATGGTGGACATTTTCCAAAGTTGAATGCACAGCTCAAGTTTTCAAAAATTATACACATGTGAATTACATATACATATACAAATATATGTGTGAATTATATATACAAATGGAAGTCTATATGTGACTTGTATCTCTAAGTCATATGTAAATATATGTGTATTACATATAGATGTGATTTGTGTATAAATAAATGTGAGATATAGATTACATGACTTTGTATATATAAAATATGTGGACTATATCTACACAATAATTATGTGATTATAATTTGTAAATATATATTCACATTAAGAGACTAATAACAGCAGCACATTCTGCATTGACAGCAGTATTCCAGGTTTGTAGTCATCTTAACAAAATTGTAGAAGCATTTATTTTAAACTTTAAAAAAAGAACCCAGAGAACAGCAAAATTCTGTTACCTTTCTGGTCCCTTTCTGTCTTATCCCCATCTTACAGCAGAGGGGTCTCCCAGGAGCAAACCCAGCAGGATTGCCTGCAGGAGAGCTTGCTTTCCAGGAGCACAAAAAAGATGGCAGATACAGCCAGGAGGCCACTCACAGCGGGGCTGGCTGGAGACCAGGCCAGGCTTCCTAGGGCTACAGTTGAAGGACACCCAAAAGAAGCTTGAAACACTCCAGGGACCAGTTGAGGGTTGGGCAGGGCATCCTAGGGAGAGGCTGAGGATGCAGGAGTCTACCCACCCCCTTGAACCTGAGGTAGGGCTGCCACCAAGGAGGACTTACTTGGAAAAAGCAAAGGGCAGGTTAAAGCTGCCTTAGATGGGGCCTTTGCCCTCAATGCATAGAGTTGCCTAACATCTCAGTCTCAAGTGAGTAGTCAGACTGTGAGAAGAATGGACGGTTGGAGCCTAGGGAGCAGCAGCTGAGGTACGCAGATAGGTCAGCTCCACTGGGCTGGGAGCCAGACAGTGATGGAGCAGCGGGCAGCAGGCAAGGGCCTAGACAGCCACCTTCACTCCACATGGGCTCCCTTTCCTGTCTGCCATGGGTCCTTCCCATTGGCCAACCAACAGGTTGGTTACCTAGAAATAGTTTAGCCTCCCTGGAGTTCCGGGCAGATGGGGAAGGGTGGAGATGTGGGGTAGGTAGGTGGGGAGAGAGTCTCAAGTCAGAATAAGGATGGGGGAAATCCTTAAGATGTAGGGAGCCCCTTTGCTGTAATCACAGCCCCAACCTGTGATCCTCAGCATAGGTAGAGGAGAGACCTGGGATCCACCTGCCTGCTGTGAGCATTGTGAAAAGGGAGTGTGATCCAAGAGGCCAGCAGGACAGGCTCCTCTGTCTTCCATATCCCTTTCTTTTCCTGTGCAATGGTCACCTTGATTGGACTTTAAAATCCCGCAGGAGTCACACTTCTGAACATATCATTGAGGTCACGTCCAGCAGAGTTCCACTGAGCTGAGAAATCCAACCTAAAATAGGATGCACCATCCCATGGGGTGAGGGCTAAGGCTGAATGATGAGAGAAAGCCTACTGCGCACCATCCTTCATCCATCTTTGCGTCCTGATTTGGGGCTTAATTTGACTACATGCCTCATGTTGCCACAAGGCCCAGATACTTGACTTTGCCCCAGACTTCCTGTGTCCTCCTGTGTCTGGACTATTCCTTGGCTTCCTGGACACTGTCCTTGCCTACACCCATCAGGAAGAAGGTGTCCATGCCCTAAGTGGGCGGAGCTCCAATGGTACCTTTGAGACCACATTGCAGAAAAGACTCATTGAGGTGGGGTACCTTAGTCTCAACAGCTTAGGAGGGGGAAGAGGAGCAGGAGGAGGAGAAAATCATGTTTCTTAATTCCATTAATTCACTATCATTAAAAGAAAGAAGAAGAAAAAAAAAAAAGCAAAGAAGGAAGAGAGGAAGGAAGGGAGGGAGGAAGGGAGGGAGAGAGGGACGGAGGAAGGAAAGCAACTCATGTGGTCTCCAGATGACTTGCAAATTCCTTGCAACTCCTCCACTACAGAATGTTTGACTGTAGCCTGCTCAGCTGCAGAGCCTGGTGCTCTCTGCAGTCTCCCCGGCAGCTGAGGAACCTGTGGCTGAAAAGAGGATACATTATTAATCCTCCTCCCATGCTGGCTGGGCTGCAAGTATTGAAACGAGCTCCCCAACATTTTAAAGACGCTGGCTGGCAGCATGCAGGGCGGGTGGGCCGGCATGCGGGGGCGAGCAGGCAGGGTTTGGAGTTTGGCGGTGGCCTCTGAGCCCGCTGGCAGGTCAGCACAGCGGCCTCTTTCATGGTGTGTCACACTCATGGTTTCCTGCAATAGGAAGATATATGCTCTATGCTTTTCATTTTGTGATATTTCCCAGGAGAGATCAGGCTGTGAGTTTTTCTGGTTAATGATTTTTCCACTCAAACATAAACAATTTATGAAGACACACTGTTCCCAAGAAATAATGTGGAACCTGTTTGAATTTAAATGCTGTTCTGCCTTTACTGAGAACTGTGTTAATGTGTCAGCTCATCGCCGTCTTGTCTCTTCTCTATGTTGAAGCTGGTTTGTCCTGAGAATCCTGTGTGAGCCGCAGATGGCATTCACACCAAAGCTCTGAGCCAGCCTGCTGCGTCTGAGAGCATGCTCTTTCCCAGTACAAATAAAACTGAAAGGAAGAAGCCGGGCATAGTGGCGCATGCCTTTAATCCCAGCACTAGGAAGGCAGAGGCAGGCGGATCGCTGCGAGTTCAAGGCCAGCCTGGTCTACAAAGCGAGTGCAAGACAGCCAAGGCTACACAGAGAAACCCTATCTCAGAAAACAAAAACAAAACAAAAACAAAAACAAAAAACAAAACAAACAAACAAACCAAACAAAACTGAAACGAAGGCTCAATGATGAGCGATGAGTGAGGAACTTTAGCTCTTTGTTGCTTAGTCTAGACCAGAAAGCAGGTCATTTCGGCTTCAGGGATGGTTTAGGTTGACAGCCTCAGCTCTGCCAGTCGTGTGACATCCTCACTCATCACTGTTGCCTTCTGTGCAGTTTCAGGGGGTCGGCCCTCTTCTCCTGGTCTCTGTGGCACCAGACACTTATGTGATACACAGACATACACACAGGCAAAATAAAATAAAAGGTTCAAACAATGGGGCCTGGAGAGACTCTCACAGGTCAAGAACACTGGCTGCTCCTGCAGAGTGATTCCCACATGGTAGCTCTAAAGCCCTGAGCCTATTTATTTATTTATTTATTTATTTATTTATTTATTTATTTATTATGTATATAGTGCTCTGGCTGCATGTACACCTACAGGTCAGAAGAGGGCACCAGATCACATTATAGATGGTTGTGAGCCACCATGTGGTTTCTGGGAATTGAACTCAGGACTTCTGGAGGAGGAGCCAGTTCCCTTAACCTCTGAGCCATCTCTCAAGCCCCACCCTGAGCCTCCTTAAGTCATTTTCATAGGTCATCTTCTCTGGCACTGGGAGACCTAAACTAGACATGCGGGGCCGGGGGGAGTTCATGTCTGCTATTGTTACACTAACCCTGTGGTTGGAATGGGTTCCTCTGCCATTAATTTCTTCTACATATCATTAATCATGATGCCTCTGGACCTTCCCTCTAGGCTTTTTTCTCCAAGTGCGTCCTGCACTCTCCTCACACAGCACAGGCCTGTTCTGCATGCCGGCCCTCCTTCTGCCTCAAGCACCTACACCATGGGCCACAAGGGAGCTGGGATGGCTGGAGCGGTGTGCTTGTTCAACCACTCTTACAGTGCAGACTCTTCTTGAAGGCGTCCTCAAAAGGAACAGCACAGGACATCTTCCTCATGTGCCTAGGCCTGGCGCTGCCTGGAAGAGGCAGGAGAGGCTCCAGACACCGCTTGGCAAAGGCCTCCTTCTGCAGGAGGCATTCCGGTGTTCGATTGTCTATGCCATCAGCTCATAGACTATGGTGCAATGTTTACCTTAAATGTGTCTCCAGGAGATGAACTCCACCTGGTGCTGAACTGTCTGCTGCCTCTCCCACCACTCCCCTTCCCTGTCCCTTTCTCTACCACGAAAGCAAAACACCCATGCTTACATTAAGAAGTAGGGTGCCCTCTTCTGACATGCAGGTGTACATGAAGGCAGAGCACTGTATATATAATAAATAAATCTTAAAAAAAAAAAAAAAGAAGTAGGGGCGGGGTGGTGGAGTCACACGCCTTTAATACCAGCACTTGGGAGGCAGAAGCAGATACATCTCTGTGAGTTCGAGGCCAGCCTGGTCTACAATGGGAGAGCTATACAGAGAAACCCTGTCTTGGAAAGCAAATCAAACGAACAACAACAAAACAAAACCAAAAAACAAACAAACAAACAAAAAAACACACACACACAACTAAGAGTAGAGGAGTGACCACACTGAGAATGTTTAATATGCGTGGTCATCCATGCTAGCTGGAACCCCGCTGTTGCTCAGCTCTCAGGCGCTAGACCACATCTTCATTCTTTTAGGCTTCCATTTCTTTATCTGTAAAACATGTTTAAACACCAAGAGAGTTCTATGCAACCAGATAACAGGACCTAAAGCCTCACCCAGGCAGAGATACTCAGAGGAGGTCACTGTGCTTGTGACATCTCACCTTGCTTTTCCTGTATCAAGCTTGGACTTTGGACCGCCGCTCACAGGAGCATGTTCACTGAGCACCTTACTATGTGTGTGTTGCAGGAAGAGGCAAAGTGCACACAGCTGCATCCTGGAAAAACCCAGAGGCCATGCAGATAGGGCTGGAGACAAGACTATGTGACAAGCATACAGGTCGTGGCCTGCATAGGATACCTGGGGTATATGAGATTCATCCCTCTATTGGATGGCAAAGGGGTACATGGATATAGTAAGGATGCATAAATGAGATCAGGAAGAGCCGAGTGGACTGAGGGACACTTGGCAGGTACTCAGAGCTGAAGGTCAGGGGCAGTGCTTGGTAGGTGTGGCCCCAGCTGGCTTGTGTACAAATAGCCAGGATTCTATTCCGTGGAGGAGGCAGGGCCAGGTTTTTGATCAGTGAAGAGATTGGCAGCACCTTGATCTAAGAGGCTAATCCTGCCAAAAAAAAAAAAAAACCATGCAGAGTGATAGTAGGGGCAGCCGGGGCTTGGGGTACCCTCAGTCGGTCTGATAGTACAGTGGGAAGAGTTGAAGGCAGAAGGAAGCTGCTTGCTTGGAGTCTGCTGCCCTCCGGCCCTTGGTGTTCATTTTCCAGGACCCTAAAGATGTCCAGACAGGGCAGAAGGTGCGTCCCTGCTCCTCTCCTTAGGCCCACCTCCCTCTGCCTCCCAAGTCCACCTCCGTGGAGCTGGCTAGTGGTCGGTTGCTGCCTTGTGTACTCCCAGCTTCCACAGTGGTGCCTGAGCCACAGAAGTTCTAGCAATCTGTTCCTGGCCTACAGCCAGAAGGTGTCTTTGCTTAAAACCACAGGGTCTCGGTGTGTAGACTCAGTTGATGCTCATGGTCATTCGTTTCTACCAAGCTCATGCCAGTTCTTGTCAGATGAACTCATTTCAAAGATAAAACAGAAGATGCAGTACTCGCCCTTTACCCACGTGGGCTACTTCTCTACCCAGACAGTGTCAATGCCTGCCCATGATGCTTTTCCCCCCAAACACACATACGTGTGGTAAAGTTTAGTATAATTTTTGAGTCCAAGCATGATGGCACCACAGCAGTCTGTGTAGTCAGAAGACTGCAATGGGAATTCACAGGTGGGTAGCATATACAGCAAGGAAACACTGCATAGTGATGCATTATGTTCTGGGCAAGATGGCAGAATAGCTTGCAGTTTCCTCACTCTAGTGGGGATGGTACACAATTTAAAAGATTGGAATATTTATTCTAGAATCTTCTACGTCGTATTTTCAGGCTATAGTTGACCAAAGAAAACAAGACCACAAGGAAAGGAGACACTTATGTCTTCAAAGAAAAGCTACAGGAGCACAAAGGTAGACCGACCGTGTCCATGCATTCTCTTGTCTTTCCACTCTACCTGACCCCATGGCCCTGCATGCTCTCGTCCTCTGCGTTCTGTCCCTTCTTCACTCTTCCTTGCTTGCTTGTTGTCGCTGCATCTCCGTACCCGTGCTAGTTGATCAGACACGAGCTAGGCTGTCAAGAGAAGTGGCTTTTCCAGCTGTTGAACCTACATCTATATAGGCACGGCCCTTTTTGTTGTCTGGTTGGTGTTGTGCATGATGCTGTAGAAAGTAGACACAGAAATAGCTCTCACCGCAAGACAGAGGCAGAGCAGAGGCTGGGGAAACCAGTCCCCGGGGCAGCCCTTTAAGTCCAAACCTCGCATCTGCATTTATTCATCTCAAAGACCAAGGGATCTTGACCAAAAGGTTGTAGATGGTATCCAAACAGCAGTGACTGTCACGAATCGTAGAGCTGGGACCTAAACATCACTGGTGGAAATGGTCCAAGAAGGCCATGGCAGCCTTTTGTTAACAGCTAAGGAAACTGAAGCACAGGAAGGTGGGCCCAGCAAGTACCAGACAACTGGTGAACTAGAGGCAGGTTGGAACTTAGGCCTCCTGTGTGCCATCCAGGACTGAGCCCATCACCCCTGCCTCTGGATGCTCAGTCCCCACCTTCTGTACCCTTTTCCAACTGCAGCAGGGGCCCTAGCAAGCCACCAGAGCTTGCAGCCACTCTGCTGTGGATTCAGCCCCTGCCCCTTATCTTCTGCCCACAGGACACCTCAGTACACCTCCTTAGCTGCTTGCTTCTTTAAGGCATATGTGAGGGTTCTAGAATTTTCCAAGAAGAAGATGCAAGCCTGAAGCAGGTATCTGCATAATCGTAGAGTTTGAGGAGCCCCAAATTTATATTTTTGCCCAGTAGTGAGTTGTTCTTGGTTGAGTGATGGGTGTTTCTATTTACAAAGAGAGGGGGATACCAGGAACATGGAGACCTCTGATCTCAGGCAGCTCTGAAGGAAGGGCTCCTAGTGGCACACATAACCTACCTACTTGGGCACTGTCACCCAGGCAGCCTGTTTCTTTCTCCCAGGCAGTGAGGGAGTGATAAGACTCTGTCCTAAATTTCCAAAGCCTCGCACAATGTCTGGCTTGTAATGTACACAGATGCCAGCCCCTGTTCAAGATCACACTCTGGAGCTGGTCTTTGGCTTCCAGTCTGTTCCTGCTTTTCACTGCCTCTGAGCACTGAGGTTTCTTTGCATGCAGGGGCTAATAAGAGCACCCACCTCAGATGGCCCTTATGAGAAGGAAGGAAGCACTATGAAACCCCCCTTGGGGAGACATGCCCCTCTCCAGCCCAGGGCTGTAAATGGTAGGTGGAGGATGGCAGTTCTGCGCCTGAGGCTACCAGGCACCAGGTCCTGTTGTTCCAGGACTCTGCTTCTCCTGGGTGTGGAACTCCCTGCATGGCTATGGAGAAGGCTATGCCCAGGCTCCAAGTGTAGAAGGGAGTTCCAGGAAAGCCAAGGCATGTGGTCCTCTCCAGGAGCACGTGGCCTGGAGGCAGCATTGCTTACAGTCTGGTGAGTCTTGTGGGCAGAGAAACAGGAAGGAAGAAGGCAGACCTGGACCCTGGAAACAGTGAGCACTTGTACGGCTGTCCTTAAAGCAGGCTCTGCTTCCCAACTGAGGCAGAGATGGAGGCCCTTGAAAGGCGCTCACAGTGCCCACAGCCTCACCTACCCCGGGCGACACCCTACACACACCACGCCCATGAGGCACCAGCACTCTTCCATTTCAAAATTCACCTGTGGATTCACTCAACTCTTTGCTCCTTTCCCCTTACAGCCATCCTGAGAACCCCACCCCCACCCCAGGACAGTGAGTCACAGCAGGGTGGTGCCTTCTTTGAGTCTGAGTGTCAGGAAGCCAGAATAGAGGGTGGCCTCTCTCCAGTGCCGCCCGCCCCCCCCCCCCCGCCCCGCGCCCCCCTCCCCGCCTGCCAGCTAACTCCTACCATGCCCTCCCCACTCCAGTGTAGTTAGTCTTCGGTTTGCACTGTCCTCTTATGCTCCTTCCTCCAGCCTTGGCTTCCCAGGTGGCAGAGGACATGCTAAGTGTCCCCTCTATCTGAGAGTCATCTCTCTCCTTCCCCCTCTTCCTTCCATTTATGACACAGGTTCTGACAAGGACTCTGTATTCCAAGCTAGCCTCACACTGCCTACATAGCCAAGGATGACCTTGAAGCTGTAATCCTCCTGCCTCCACTTCCAGGAGGCTAGGATTACAGGTGTGAGCCAACACACCCACTTAGTGCAGCTCTGTGCATCAATCCTGGGCTTCCTGCATGCTAAGCAGGCACTCTACCAAACAAGCTGCCAACCTGCTTTTCTTTTTATTTATTTATGTTTATTTTAGGTGTATTGTTGGTTTGCTTGTATGTATGTCCGTGTGAGGTTGTCAGATCCTGGAGTTACAGGCAATTGTGAGCTGCCTCGTGGGTGCTGGGAAATGAAACAGGTCCTCTGGAAGAGCAATCAGTGTTCTTAACCACTGAGCCATCTCTCCAGCCCCTCTTTCTTTCTTTAAATTGCACTTATTGTTAGTGTGTGTGTGTGTGTGTGTGTGTGTGTGTGTGTGTGTGCACGCGCGCAGGCATACTTGTGCCACAGTGTTCATGTGGTGGTCAGAGGACAACTTTCAGGAGTCAGTTCTCACCAACTGTGGGTTCTGAAGCTCACACTCAGGTCATTGGGCTTGTGGGACAAGCACTTTAACCACTGAGCGACCTTGCTGGCCTGCTTTTCTAACTCCTGCATGCCTGCTAGTGTTTCCTCATATGACTTGAGTCAACCTCAGTTTCCTTATTTGCAGAGGACAACACATTTTTTTTCCATTTAATTAGAGATTACTCCAAAATTCAATTATTAAGCCTAAAAATAACGGTACATTATACCTTTGCATAGGGCAGCCGACAGCCCTTTAATGACAGCATGGCTCTAATTAAATAGACAGGTGGGAAAGGAAAGGGTCAGAATTCCTGGTGACACCACCCGGGTGGACTTGAGCTGTGACTGACAGGAGTGGATGGTGCCCGGTTCAAATTCCCCTGGAACTGCAGACGGCACCATTAGCTGCTGGTCAAATGAGAGCAGCCGACAGGGCTCCCCGCACCAGCCCCACTCAACAATGCAAGTCACACAGCAGGGCTGCATGGTGCTGCAGGCTCCACTGTGTGAGCTGCACAAAATCAAAGTTTTCACTTTGCCAGCCCAGAAACGCTGCCAGGTGCTGGCTTGTGGCATTTCTGTCAGAAAGCCAGCTGCCAGGAAAGCGGGTTTTAATCCTGCCTGGTGTGGCCTCCCGCATTCTCTGCATGGCTTCAAAAGTTAAGTCAGGCTCCACTTTCCCTGCAGCGAGAGGAGGAGGAACCAAGCTTGGAAGAGTTAGCACCAGTCGGAGAGCTAGATTAACACACTTGTAAAAGGACAGGGGCCTAGCTGGCCGCTCAGAGGCCGTGCCTCCTCACTCACAGAGCCTCCAGCCAGAGAATCCAGTGTCTCATGGCTGAAAAATGACAGCGTGGGGGAGGAGGGTTCTGACCAGGGGTTCAGTACAGTATTCAACCAAAGAGGAGGATTCTTTGAAGAGGTGGGTGGGGCTGGATTTAACCCAACAGTCAAAGCTTCCCACAGGGTTCTCTGCATCCTTCTTCCCCTCACTTACCCCAGCCTAGAGGTCCCTGACAAATGAGTCCCACAAAAAAGAGCCCCCCCCGCCCCTCTCCACCTCCCCACTGCTGTGAGATAAAGTCTGGCTGCCTTTGTTGGCTTTTTCCTGTTTTTCTTCCCCTAAAAGCAAAACCCTTTTAAAAAAAACTAATAGTGGTGGCTATCTGGATACAGAAAAGCAATGTGAGGCCTAAAGCAGAGGTTGCAATTTATCAGTCTGCACCCGGGACCCAGCAACCAATGGGTCTCCACAGGGCAACAGGGGCACCCCTGCTTCAGTCCACAGGCCAGGTGTGAGTCTGTCCCTCTTGTCCTAAGTTTGAGGTTTCCGGGACCCAGAAGTGCTGTCATGTGTATTAGTAGCCATGCAGGAGAAGAATGCCAGCATGGGACTTGGTCAATTTGTGTAAATATGTTCCTCTTGCATGTCAACCCATGCCATCTAAGACACCCACTGGGTCTCAGTAAAGCCAAGGTCCACTGCCTGTCTCCCCTCTGTCTTATACTTACTGGCTGAGTTGCTGGTGGGTGGGGCTGAAATTATCACCAGCTTCCTACTGGCACCCCAGGCTCTCTGGGACCTGTGAGTAATACATCTCTTTCATTCTTTCAAGTTCCCCTCTGTGTCTCATCTTAGATGCCCCCTCCCCAAACAAATTCCTCCATCAGTGTTTTCCACCATGCCCACTGGAGAGAGGACCACACTGCCCAAGCCTCAAGAGTGGGCGTGCTCAGAGTATGAGGGCTGGGTGGGGGAGGGGAGGAAAGACAGGGGAAGGTTCCATTCATTCTCAGCCTGACTGAGGGGCTAGGTCAAGGAGCTTCTGCCACTTAGGTGCTCCTGGATGTCTATCCTCAGCCTTGGATGGACACTATTAACCTTGATGCTCTCAGAGCTTGCAGCTCCACCAGCCTGTCTAAGGGCCCAGCATGTAGATGGAAGAACTGGGGCTATCTCAGCCTCCATAACTATGTGAGCCAACCCTTCATAGGAGGTTATATGGACGTACAGTTCCTGGTTTGCCTGGAGAACTCTGGTAAATCCACTGCAGGCTGTTTTGGGGAGATAGCAATTGCTCATGCCCCTATGGCCTGCCTCATGGACCAAGGGGTGCTCTTTCTCCTGTCTCCTCCATTACCCCACCATTGTCTCACTTCCCTACATGACTTCCCTCCCCCCTCCCCTACCCCCTACTTCCCTACCCTCCCACCTCCCCACCACCTCCTATGTAGAACATCTGGTTCTACGAAAATGGCCTCCTGGGGTACCTCCCCGCTCATGCCTCACTGTGGATACAATCATGGCTCTCCTCAAAGACAACTGAGGACACAGAATGGACAGCAGCCCTTAAGTGTCCTGCCCAGTTAGTGAATACTGACTCCTAGTTCTCAACTGGAACCAAGGCTTTCTGGCTCCCACAGGGAGCCCTCACACAGCCCCCAGAAGGTGCCCCAGGAGCATCTTCATTGGCATCTGGAGGGGTCTAGGGGGGTGAGAGCAAAGACCTAGGAACCAGGTCCCAGAAGGGGCTGGTCCCCAATTCCTTGACCATGGTCAAATGGGTTGAATCCATCCTCTGTGTGTGTGTGTGTGTGTGTGTGTGTGTGTGTGACAACTTAGTCCATCTGTGTGTGTGCCATGTCTGTGCTTACTACCTGCCACATCCCGCAGGAGACCTGCTACCACCAACCGGGGAGCAGGGAGCTGGGAAAGCACTGTGTTTTGAAGATGTCAGCAGCCAGGAGGATCAAAGGGCCAGCCCAGAGGCTGCTGTCAGCTCTCAAGCACATGACTTCATACAGCCAGCAAGGTCTGTATATGGCTGCTGACACAGGCCTCTAAGGGTATGGGGACAAGTGACTTGTGGGGAGTCCAGGGAGCTTTGAGGTGGGAAGATCAGGAGATCCAAGGTGGTACCTCACATCCCCCGAGTCTCTGGAGTCTGAGGGTCAGGTCCCTATTGCCTGCAAAGGCAGTGACTTCTGCACCAGCCCCAAACCATCTTTCTAGAAGCAGGAACCCCCATGGTTTATCTAAGCACTTGGAAAGGCTGGTCATCCTTTCTTTCCTTTCTTCTAAGAACAAGACCAGTGAGGTAGCTGTCAGGTTCCGGAGAGGCAGCTGAGGAAGCAGGCTCAGATGAGCTGGCCCTGAGGGACCAAGTGACAGCTTCTACAGCCACTGACTCTGTCTTTTCTCAGCTGAGAAGAAGTTCGAGGTCATTCTGAAGTCATGTGTCCATACTCCCCTGTGCCAGCTGTTGCACTCCTGGGTTCTGCTTGGGTCTTGGGTCTTAAACTCTGGTATCCTGGCTCCTCCTGTTCTCCCTCCTTCCCTCCCTCCTGAGGGGAGATGTGGCAGACTCAGCTGGCAAGTTGCCTGGCTCTGCCAAGAGACACCCAGCATCCATGGGCAGGAGAATTTGTCAGGTCCATTACCCTAAAGAAGAGAATAGCAAACAAGAGTTCCCTCAGTGTCCTAAAATGTCTTAAACCCCTCATCTTAGTCAAGGTCACTATTGCTATGGTAAAACATCATGACCAAAAGGGTGTATTTCACTTACTCCTCCACTTCACAGTTCAGCCTTGAAGGCAGTCAGGGCAGGAACCTGGAGGCAGGAGCTAATGCCGAGGCCATGGACAGGTGCTGCTTACTGGCTTGCTCTCCATGGCTTGCTCAGCTACCTTTGTTATAGAACCCAGGACCATCAGCCCAGGGATGGCCCCACCCACAATGGGCCGGACTCTCTCCCATCACTCACTAATTACAGAATGACCTACACACTTGCCCACAACCCAGTCATATGGAGGCCTTTTCTCAATTGAGGTTTCCTCTTCTTAGGTGACTCTAGCTTGTGTCAAATTGACATAAGACCAGCCAGACCCAAATATAGATCTGCCTTTTAAAAAATCCAGGTTTAGCCAGGGGTGGTGGTGCAGGCTTTTAATCCCAGCACTTGGGAGGCAGAGGGAGGTGGATCATTGTGAGTTCGAGGCCAGCCTGGTCTACAAAGTGAGTCCAGGACAGCCAACATTAAACAGAGAAACCCTGTCTCAAAAAACAAAACAAAACAAAAAAACAAACAAAACAAAACAAAACAAAAAAAAAGAAAGAAAGAAAGAAAAAAAAAATCCAGGTTGGAGGTTCCTGGCTTTTCCATGGTCTCCACACTGTAGCCTACCACACTGCAGAGTTTCCATGCCCTCACCAGTCTCCTAGTTCCTCCAGCTACAACCATTTGAAATATTCTCTCATAGGTCCTCAAGGCGACAACGGTCAGACACTCAAGAAGAGTGCAGAATTCACAAGGGTGGCCGGGACATCCTGAGGGACAGCTGTGTTCTCCCTTGTGAGAGGTGATGGCTTACAGATTTTCTCCTGTTTGCTGAAGGCTTGTGCTGTCCTGGACCTGAGTCCCTTTGTTTGGAATTAGGCTGACTCTAAGATCCAGAGCCAGTCTCCACTGTGACCACTGTCTGAAGAGTAACTCAAAGAGTTACTCAAAGCCATGTGTCCCTTGGCTCCAAAGCCTTCAGGAAACCTTTATGTGACTTGCAGAATTTTCCTAGACAGGGTTTCTCCATGTAGCCTTGGCTGTCCTAGACTTGCTTTGTAGACCAGGCTGCCCTGGAACTCACAGAGATCCACCTGCTTCTGTTATCCGGAGTGCTGGGATTGCAGGAGTACGCCACCGCGCCCTGCTGCAGCAAGCACTCTTAACTGTTGAGTCATCTCTTTCGTCGAATGGTGCTCAATCTTCCTAATGCTGTGACCCTTTAATATAGTTACTCATGTTGTGGTGACCCCAACCATAAAATTATTTTTGTTGCTACTTCAAAACTGTAGTTTTGCTGCTGTTATGGATTGTAATGTAAGTATTTTTGTAGGTAGAGGTTTGCCAAGGGGGTTGTGACCCACTAGTTGAGAACTGCCACTAGCCCCTCCCTGTCAGGGTTAGTTGTGGCAGGTTGGCCATCTAGAGCCCCTGGGAAGGGTCTTAGTGAGGGATTATCTGCATTGGCATGGGCTGTGGACCTGCCTGTGAGTGTCCTGTGTGAATTTCTGAGCATCTGTGTCCTCAGGTGGCCACATACTTGCAAGGCACATGGGAAGCACACCACAGAAGGAGAAGCCCTGGGGTCACGGCCTTGGCTGTTCCTCAGTTCCACTTGTGGACTTTCCCTAGCTTATTACGACAGACTCCACTGAGGCATGGGTTCCTCCCATCTTTCCCAGGTGGATGACCCTCCCCAGGACAAGGGCCACACTTGCTTCTTCACTCTTCCTCTCCAAAGTCTCCAGGAGTCCTGGACCATACACATGGGCCACTGCAGGAGTGGCTGGGAGTGGGAGCTTGCGTCCGGTGTAGTTGAAAGCAAAGACCATCACCTAGGTAGAAAATCCCAGGCTAAAAAAGGACCAAAAGGGCATCAAGCTATGATGGGGACATTTATTTGTAATATTTTATCTCATTTACAAACACATCCGTAGTTTGACCTTGTACCTTACCCTCTAAGTGATCCACAGACATTTTTTAATCATTTCATAGTCAAGATCACCAAAAGTCAAATAAATCTCGGTGAGTTCGAAGGCAGCCTAGTCGATATCGTGAGTTCCAGACTAGCAAGGGCTGTACAGTGAGACCCCCTTCTCAAACAAACAAATGAACAAACAACAGAAACAGCCTCTTACCCCTGCATGACCTAGACAGGGTTCCCTCAGAAGTGAAACAGTGACCAAACCTACGCTCCCTTCTCACACAGTGAGAGCATCATAGTGGGCACAGTGGATGGCACTTCCCTACTAGCCTTGCCTCCTGGCCTGCAGAACTGCTCTTCAGACACCAAGGAAGAGAGTATCCATCCACCAGACCTTGGGTGATATGTGCTGGGCACCCATGCTAGCACAAAGTTAGACAGAAAATCAGACTCCAAACAGTACACATTTAATCTGAACCCATCAGGAAAGCGATGTGGCCATATTGGCTGAGAGCTGTGGACTGCAGCTCTGTGCTTGTGGTATGAAGTGGGTTCTGGAGGGATGTGGAGTCTGCCTGTGTGTGTGTGTGTGTGTGTGTGTGTGTGTGTGTGTGTGTGTGTGTAGGGTATGTGAAATGAGTATTCATTCAAGCTTGTATATTTTTAAGAGGTGTTTTCTTTTCTTGGGAGCAACCTTGTCTGAAGAGAAGTCCCCCAGCCCACATCAAGTCTGCAAGCCTGGTGCTCTTTGTAGCTGTTTTTGGAAAAGCAGGGCCTTGAGACCCAAAGACTCACTCCTCATAGTCTCTGAGACTCATTGAACTCAAATCTCTGAAGTTGGGCCTCAGAGAAAGCAGGCGGGCTCAGTGGCTAAGGCCTGGCCTTGCTCTGATCCCCCCACAGCTCTCCTATCTGGCCTCCTTTGCCACTAGGAGAGATGTACAGGTAGCCCTGTAGACAGCCAACTCTCTCCTCTTCTGTGTGGGATTCCGAGGGCTCCCCACAAGCGTGTGGTCTTCTATAAAGTCCAGGTCTGATCAGCTCCCACTCTTTTTTTTTTTAATATTTTTATTTAATTGTAATTTATGTGCATTGGTATGAGGGTGTCAGATCTTGGAGTTACAGACAGTTGTGAGCTGCCATGTGGGTGCTGGGAATTGAACCCGGGACCTTTGGAAGAGCAGACAGTGCTCTTAACCACTTAGCCAACTCTCCAGCCCATCAGCTCCCACTCTTAAAGAGCAGGGATATGGCAAAGCACCTGCCTGATGCCACAGAACAAGTCTTCCCTTCCTGCTCCCCGTCCCCACCCCCACCCCCCAACACACCTGGCCAGGGAGTTACTTACATCTGGCCCTGCAGAGGAAATTGCTCTGATAATATCTCTTTTTGAATTGTGCCTGGAACTTGGGTTGGAGAGCCTCAAAGCCTGGCCTACCTGTCTCTGACCCCAGCCGGAAGAATTCAACTTCCAGCAGACACAGGGGCCCCAGCTTGTAGTAAGAATGCCTGAACACCGGAGAAGGCTCCAGGAAAGCATGATGGGTGCATGCTTTCAAAGATGGTGCTAGATGTGGCTGTGTGGTGGCTGTGCAATGGCCAGGAAACTGACCTTCCCTGCAAGGGGCCTGCCTATCAAGCACTTGCATCCTTTGCACACAGGAGGTGTTTGGATGGTGCACTTCCAGAATACCCACAAACCATTACATTCTCCCTGCACCACTGAGGACCCACTGTCAGCAGCACTGTTTTTTGTTATGGCTGCTATGTTTAACATGCTGTTCTTGCCTCTTCCCACCTATATTTGATGCCCCTTCCTGCCACATCCTGGGTGCATGAAGGAAGGACAGACATGCAGACACACACACAGAGAAAGACTGGGATCTGGTTGGCCATGTGCCCTCTACACAAACACCAACAACCTGAAAGTACAGGCCATTAACTTCCTACATTCAAGTCAAGGAGGCAGGTTCATTGTGCACAGCTGGTCAAGGGTTAGCTAGCTAAATTTGGTAGGAGGTCTCTGTAAGGGAGAAGCCTCAGGCTGCAGTCACTCTGGAGGAGGAAGCTGTCCACAGTCTCTGGAGCCTGACCTGGGAAGTCTTTGGCATTCCCTTGGGTCTGAGGCAGTGGGATCCTTGAAATGGCCACACACATTCACTCAAGACTTTATCTACTCTTTGCTCATTTGCTCAGGACTTCCTCAACTCCCAATACCTCAGAGATGCCGAGTCAGGGCTGATACATCCCCTAGACCTTGGCTTCTGTGCAGAATCAACTGCAGCGTCTCAGTTGCTCCCTAGCAGGGCTGACATAGGTGTCTCCTATCACCCTCCTAACCCACACTACCAATCAGGGATCATGTTCTTAGCCCTCTAGTGGGCATAGAGGAGGCCTGAATTTGAACCAGGCAAGGTGGTGCACCAGCTTAATCCCAGCACTAGGGAAACAGAGGCAGGTGGATCTCTGAATTCAAGGCTAGCCTAGTCTACAAAGCAGCTTCCAGAATGGCCAGGGTTACACAGAGAACCCCAGTCTTAAGAAGAAGAAGAAGAAGAAGAAGAAGAAGAAGAAGAAGAAGAAGAAGAAGAAGAAGAAGAAGAAGAAGAAGAAGAAGCAGCCTGGATTCTGAGTCTTTGTTTGCAAAACTACAGTGAGTCAAGGGTTTAGGCCCCGGAATATCTAGAAGGAGACTTCTTCTTCTTCAAAGCGCTGAGCTGCCATCGCTGCTGCTGCTACTGCTGCTGCAGCAGGATTGTTGCTGGCCTGTTTCTCACTTGGCTGGTGAAGGGTGCACCAGGTGGCTAAAGAGGTGCTCTCTCAGGCCTCAGCACCATCTGACCCAAAGCTCCATGTCCAACATCCAAGGCACTCTCTATGGCCATGCTGAAGGTGGAACTCAACCTGAGGCAGGGCTCCTACTCACCGGACATTAAATCCACCTCTCAAGCGGTGCCAACTGGCCCGTCCCCATCTCAGTGGAAGGCTGGGCCACGGGCTCCAGGTGATGTGGGAGTAGGGGCAGAAGGGCTCCGATTCCCATATGGACACATGGAGCTATGGCTCCTGATCCCATTAGCACTAATCAGATGTGCATGAGAGGATCTCCCTCTACCCTCCACAGGGAGAAAGTGGCTGCTCACCTTCTCCCATGCACCTAGATATACAGCTGAAACACATGCACATACGTGTGCACATACATCCTCATATCCATACATGTTTCCACACATTTGTACATGCATGCTTGTGCATGCACAACATAGGTATACCTATGTACATATCTGTGCAATACTTACATCCAAGACAAACATGTGCATAGGCATGCACATGAATGCTCACACATACACACAAGGACACTGTGCCATGGATGCATATGCACATAAGTGCATATGTATAAATGTATAACATTCACATGTATGTGTGCATATACATATGATAGGTTGCCTATACATGTTCATATACATGCCACAAATGTTCTAAGCTCCAAAGCAGCCAAGTAACTAGATACAAAACTGAGGTATGATGCCATGAGACCAGAGTTCCCAGGTACAGTAGTCTGGCTCAGAATAGCACTGAGCCTGAGTAGGGGTCGTGGGGGTAGGGGGGGGGATGGGTGGGAATAGGGCTGACTGGTCTCTAGAACTCAGCAAACCAGGACAGAGGATATTTGTTAAAAGGATTCTATCACATTTTTTAAAAAATCTACCTTTCTTCTTGTAAGGCCTACAGTTTAATAACTATCCAGGGCTTACCTTAAACTCGCCGCAGCTTACCACTAAGGACTTTATGACAGATTTGCCACTCATCTGAGAAGTGGCCTGAATCCAGGTTGTTAGAGCTGATAGATTTATCAAAGCTCCTGCTGGCTCAGAGCAGGGAAGGAGCACCCAGAAGAGAAGCGAGGAGATGGGAGTGCAAGGGAGAATTAGCAGAGGAGCCGGCAGCTGTGCTGCAGGAAAGGGGGCTAAGACAGGGTTTAAAAAATAAATCTCAGAGGATGGAAAGCACTTCTAGTTTCCAAACAAAGGTGCACATGTTCTTCTCTGCTTCACTGAGGCAACCCTGCAGATCTCAGCAAGTGTGGAGCAGGCTCAGCTTCAACTTCTGAGATAAGAGCCACATGTACAGCTCCTATACAGAACCTCTGTGAGGCCCCGCAGCCCAACTCTACCATTGTCCCAAAATATCACCCAAGCTCCTTACTTTAAATTCACAGCAGACAGAGGGCTGGAGAGATAGCTCAGAGGTTAGGAGCACTGACTGCTCCTCCAAAGGTCATGAGTTCAAATCCCAGAAACCACATGTTGGCTCACAACCATCTATAGAGATCTGCACACATAATACATAAATCTTTTTAAAAAATTCACAGCAGACAGCTGCTGTCACATGTCACCTGTCTCTCCAGTCCCCTCTACACTTTTCAGGGACTCCTCGGGAGGGGTGGCCTTTAAGCCCTCCATCCTTGCCCTGCTGCTGGGCTTCTTACTGCAGTGATATCTGTTGGCCCATCCCCAGAAGGCTTATGACACTTTCTGCACAAACTCAATTGAACCATAGGTTTCCCAGAGAGCTGGATCAGCAGTTCAGTGTGGGGCAGTTCCCTGAGAGACTGTTGGAACTGGTGGCCTGAGTGAAGATGGCCCTCTCTCTCATGGGGGGAACTTATCCAATCAACAGAGGTCTAAATAGGAAAATAAAGCTGAATTCACCTTGTGATAAGAAAATTCACTGGACCTGAATGCTTTATTCAGAACTCTGACTAACTGAATTCAGTTCAGTGCCTGGGGCTTATGCCCAGCATTTCTGCCTTGGACAGGAACTGACCCACAAGTGTTTCTAAACATTAGCTTGTAGAGGTACAAGAGTGAGACTTCTGGCTCTGCATAAGCACTGGAGCCTATTCCTTGTAATAAATATTTTACACACACACACACACACACACACAAACACACACACACACACACACACACACACGATTCTCTTTCTGTGAAGAGCCCTGACAAACACAGGATACATCTTACCAGCAGCTCAAAGGCATTATGGGGAGAAGACACAGAGTGAGTAATGGGAGGCTGCCCATACCTCAGAGTCGAAGCTCAGCCCTCACTGGTCTCGTGCAGCTCCCTCGTACTGTTCGCCTTCTCTTTCTGATCAGCCGCTGGTCCCACTCCAGACAGTGACCCAGAGTCTTCTGCTTTGAAATCACAGAGTTCTAGACCCATTGTTATCTCTTTCTTCAATCCAGTCTGTAGCCACACCTCATGGAACCTTGGGTCACTTCTGCTGCCAGGACATTCAGATGTGGAAAAGGGAAGGTGCAAATGACAGATTCGCCATCCTGGAATATTCTTAGCCACTAGTTCAGTAACTGCAGTGCATGTGCAGCCAGCTCTGGACTCATGCAGGTCTGGGGTTTTCTGAATTGCTGACTAGTACTGCATGTAGTCTTGCAGGAGGAAGCCAGCAGTGTTTGGCTTGATGGTGGGTGTGTGTGTGGGGGAGCATTGCAGTAAACAGCACAAAGATGCAGAAGACTCAGGACCCTGAAATTTCTAGCTCCAGACCAGAAGGATCTACACAGACTTCCACTTAACCAGCTGTGAGCGTAAGTAGCTTAAACACTCAAAATGACCAGTGTTCTTATAGATTGGGAATTACAGTGGCCATGTGGCTGAAGCAGCCTATGGACAACCAACTGTTGTATTGTGCACAGTAAACACCCACTGCCATAACTTTACCATCACGACATCCACAAGAGCCCAAGCCACCAAAAACAATGCATCTGTCCCTATCTCACACACTTGCAAGTGTGATCTGACTGTGTGCTGCTGCTCACTGTTTGGAGGGGCTCCACAGTGGGTCTTTTGTGGGAGTCCCCCATATACCCCAGCACACTGCTCTGCACTCACAGGCTATTGGAGTGGTCTAGAGATTATCTAAACATCATATGTTGGGGCAGGGGGATGGTGAGTCCCCAGAAGGTCCACCCTCTTTTTGAGCTGCACAGTTCCACGCAGGACATGAGTACCTTTGTCCAGGTTGTGCTCTGATGAAAGAGGCAATTAGAACCATTCACCATCCCATGCATGCCTCCCATGGTTCCCCTGTGAACCCCCCCCCCACGGTACCCCAGCCCCTGGTAGCACTATGCCTTACTGGAACACTCATCCACGGGAACAGTGGGCACATATTCCTCATGGGTCCTTAACCACTTTGATGCTCAATCCCCATTTCCTGAATGTTCAGAAAAATGCCAAGAGTTCTAGAAGAAACGCTATATGCCCCCCCCCGAAGCACCACAGTCCTCCCTCCCCCCAACAGTATTGGGTGCTCTGGGGGCCCCTGCTGGAAGCAGATAACACCAAGTACAATGAGGTGTGAGGCAACTGGTCCAGGGATCTGTTCACAGGTGAGACAACGCTGAGCAGTGGCTGCAACAAGGCCAGGCCAGAGCTCATCTCAGAGCTGTTCTTGTGCTGGCTGAGAGACACACAAGAAAAATGTTTGAAAGCCAAGCAGTGCCATTCTGTGGACATTCTTCACACCTTGGGCTCATTTGCTACATCTTACGACATGGGGGATTTGTTGTGCTTGGTTTTAATTCTGTTCAGCCGACACAGTATTGGTGCTAGTGCTGGGGGTGCTGGGAACTTCTGATCTATAATTGTCTACCAAGATGAACACTGGACATCTGGAAATGAAGATGCCCGAGTGGGCACACGTCAGCCTCAGTGATGATCTAGAGCACCACTGGGCGGAAAGATGCCAAGGTTAAAGGCATCACCCTGCCTCCTCGAGCCCTAGAGAGCGTCTGGTCAAAGCCACAAAGCACAAGTAGCCTCTCCATCCTGGGCAGCACCAAGCTCTGTAAACCTTCACAGACCTCACCTTCTGTGGGCTATCATCAGCGTCAGTGGCCCCGTTCCTGCATCCCTGCCAAACCATACAGTATGCTTCCAGGGGTCCTTGGTAAGCAAGACAGAAGATGTTGGCTCTGCTGCCTGGAGCATCACTCTGTTACAGATGAGGGGATGCACATAGGTACAGATTTGTGCTCACAACCCAGCCTCCCTTCCTATGAGCTAAGCGACTCCAAACCACTGGCCTCACTATTTTGAGCCTCAGTTTCCTTATCTGAAAATGAGGTAGCAGATTCTGAGGGGGAGAGAGGTGTCCAAAGGCTGAATTCATGAAATGCCCCCTTGGGAAACTCCTCAGAGCACGGGGACAACACACAGGAGGAGAGACTAGGAGTCAGGACCTATAGGTGCCAAGAGCCATAGGTGCCCTGGGAAAGTGATGCACATGGCTGAACTCAGCAGAACAGAGCAGATGAACACACAGCAGGTGCCTGTCCTGAATCAAGGGCTCTGCAGGGTGCCAGGGAACAGGACATGACTGGGTATTCTCAGATCACCATGTCTGCTGACAAGTGGCTGAATTGGACTGAGCAGAGGTTACTAAAGATACATCCCAAAACTGGCTGTAGAAAGGAAAGTACATCAGAGGGGTTGGCCTAGCAGCCAAGAAGAATGACCATCACCCACTGGGACTATGCTGATGATTCAGAATGTCACCTGGCCTCTAGCCAGAGCTGGCAAGCAAGTGTCCACCATATCCTCCCATCCCCTCCCTGTTCCTGCCATCCCGACTTCAGCATGTTAGCATGTCAGGGCTGGAGGGTCCTGGGCACAGTAGTTGGCCATTGGTCACTGAATCCTGCCAACAGCTGCACAGCTCCTTCTTGATGTCCTCTGTTCATGACGGCTGCTTCTAGCAGTGAGACGGAAGCCTATGTGAGAACACGGTCCTCAAGCCCCAATATAGGTCATAGGTTACAGGAACAGTGTGAAACCATTCCATGCTCCAAACACTGCCCCAGCAAGGCCACACTCATGCTTGCCCCCTCTTTGATCCCCACTCTGAATCTTCTAAGGGCCTCCACACCGCTGGTATTAGTTGCAGCCCCAGCATGGGGGTGGGCCATCATCCTGTGAGCCCCACTAGGAAGGAAGACTTTAAATTGCCTCCAGGTAGGCTCTAGGGCAAGTACATCTGAGGTGTGCAGGGAAGGCCCCAGGATATAAAGACCCCAAGCAGGAACCTGGAGGCAGAAACTGGTGCAGAGACCACAGTGGATCCGTGTTTACTGCCGTGCTCCTCACGGCTCACCCTGCTTGATTGACTTGTACACCCACCAGAACTACGGGTCCTAGGGTGGCACTGTCCACTGTGGGCTGGCCCCACCCACATCAATCACTAATCAGGAAGATGCCCCCGCTGACTTGCTCACAGGCAAATTTGATGGAGAAATGTTCTCAAGCGAGGTTCTCTCTTCCCAGATGACTCCAGCTTGTGTCAAGTTAACAAAAACTAATCAGCACAGAGGGCAAGGTCGAGGGAAACACAAAGACATCCCACAGCTCTGCAGGCTGTTTTCTATCTTCTAGAACAACCAGATTTGAGCAGTGACCTGGAATGTCACTGGGTCCTGCAACTGGTTGATTCTTTTTCAGCACATCCCTGGTCAATTCTGCCCCTTGGGACAGACAAACTTTGTTATATTAGTACCATCTATTATTCTGTCTTCTTTGAACTTGTATCTAGTCTTCTCTTGGCAGAACAAGATGTGCTCTGTAACCCCCACCCCCCATGTCCTCACTACTGATCCCACATGGAAACAAGCTTCTTAAACATGATAGAGGAAACCCCATCAGCTGGGACCAACTGACCAAAACTGAGCAAGACTTCGTGACCACCAAGTACCTTTAAGTTAGCCTTGATGGTGGCCTCATGCAGCTTGTTAAACTACAGTTAAGGGGACTCAGATGCCCTCAGGGCAAGAGCTGTCCCGAGTCACACACTGCAATGCAGAAGAAAGAGAAAAAAAAAAAAAAAAAAAAAAAAGCTTGATAGATTGCAGGGCACTAAAGTCTTGATGTAAGAATGAATCGGTCTCCTCTCAAATGTCACTTTCTTCAGGAACTGTCAGAGCTGGGCAGCTTCCCTTTCCCCAACTCAGGCATTGATGGGACACTTACAACCTCCCCAGTGCTCACCTCAGAACGGCGTTGTGTTATAGGAATTAACATTACAGCTCTCTAGTTGGGTGGCTCCGGAATGAAAAGGACACCCCTCTGTCTCAAGACATTTTCTGGAGAGACATAAGGAAATGTCAGTTCCCTCTAGAGAGCAAAGGCATCGGCCAACCACAGAAGGTGTTCTGTCTGTGGCAGTTAATCTTGATTGTCACTTGGATGGGATCCAGAATCAAGTAAGACTGATTTCTGATCCATCTGGAAGGCATTTTCAGGAAGGATCAACCAAGTGGGGGACCCTCCCTGAGATCAGGAAGCATCTTCCAGGGCAGCCCAAGAATGAAGCGGTCTGAGGAAGGCAGGGCTGTCTGCCTGTCTGTCTGCCTTGGTTGGTGAGTGCGTCCTTTCTGTTGCTCTGTTGTTGTCAGATGCCAGCTTCTTCAGCTCTCTGGGGATCCTCCAGGCCTCGGCATCAGATTGGGATGGAAGAGGTGTCCAGCTTGGTGGACTGAGCAGCTACTGGGGTCTCAGCCTCTCCAGTCTTCAAACAACCACCATTGGACTGTTCAGTCCCTACCCTGCAAGGCGGTCTAGTGAAACCCTCTTGTAATCCGTGTCTGTTCTACTCCCCTAGGGAACCCTGACTAATGCTCTGTCCAAGATAGGCTTGCTGGACTAGTAAGTTTACTGGGGCAACTTAGATGAGGTGGAGAGATTCAAAAGTAGCTCTGAGAAGCCCCACCTCTTAAATTATGACAAACAGAGTCCCAGGGACCATGAAGGGCCTCTCTGGAATCCCATAAGCCTCTAGTACCTCCTCTACCTCCAGGATGGAGTGCTTATAGTCCACATCTTACGAGGCTTTCATGCAGGTGATCGGAGGTACTCTGCTTCAAGATGGAGTCAGTCATGTTCAGCACGTCCACCTCGCACTCCAGAGTGTCACCCCTGCAGCATCTGCAGCAACCCTGCTTCCTAACATGCCTCTGCTAAGCAGGAAGCCAATTCTGACAGGCCAAGAATTGTGTGGGAAATACATTTAAAATACAACTCCCCAACCCTGGCCCACAAATTCTGCTTTGACAACTTTAGACTCCGGCCAGGATGGTGCCAGGCACAGACAGCCCTCCATGAAGAATGGGACACATGGGGCCTTCTGCAGGAGACCACCTCGCTGTGTGCCAGATTTCCTGGTGGTAGCATCACTCCTTAATCCTGCCTTACTGTCTACCCACAGCACTGCTGGCTGCGCTCAGGGCTCTGTTCTTACCACCCAGGCCCCCACCCCCGGTCAGAGCCACAGCTTTGAGAGGTCAGGACCTCAGGGCCTGTCCATCCCTCTCATTGTCTGTGTATTATTACGACATTGGCTATAACCATATCACATTGAACCAGTAGGGGCCTCTGTGCCCCAAACGGGAAATTAATTAAGTTTAAGGCTTCGGGTTACGTAAAGCAAATTAAGTCTCTGCCTCACCAATTTATGTCTCTAAACCTTGACTCTCAGTTTACTTAGGATATGAGATCTTTGAGTAAAACAGAATATACCTTAAAGAATGGAAAGCATGTGGATATGAGATTACATGAACCGATTCAACTTGGAACTAGGTCAAAAATAAGGTTTTTAACCCCCCGTGCGTGGGAGAACTCCAGGCCGTTGAATTATTCATGCTGCCGCACTCCACTGTTTTAAATGAGATGACTGAACGTTGGTTTGGAAGGTCATTACACCCAGGAAAAATGCAAATGGGTTTTCCTTCTTTTTAATTGTCACAGCCTGAGAATCACCCCCACGTGGAAATGAAATGGAAGCAGGTTCCATCCCTGGTGGGGACACCAGCTCTTCTATTGATGCCTCTTCTCAGATGTAGATTGGGAGCCTGTTCCCCAGGGCAACAACTTCCCCATGGAGACACCCACCCCCCTTGATGGGTGAGGAAGAGAATGGAGGTACTATTTAAAGCATGTTCTAATAATCGAATAAGAAGGCGTCTCTTTCTTGGAGAAGGTGGAATTGGTGGCAAAGCTCAATTAGCCTAGAAAATGTCCCCTCAGCCTGACCACTGAGCATGAGGAGTCCCATCTGGATCACTCGTGGAAGTCCCGCAGCAGACCTTCCTTCCGGGAGCTCAGGAGGCATTGGGACTCACTCGGGGCTGCTAGCTATTTCATGATGGGTGGATGTTTCACTCGCCTCTGGGCCCAGCCTGGTGCTGTCCTCTCAGAATGCCTGGTGTAACATTAGCAAGCCCACCAGAGCATGGCCCACTTCAGAGCACTACGAGAGACAGTCTTGGCGCCTTGGCTGGCCACACATCCCCTTGGGCTCCTCTCCAAAGTCAGAAACTCCTCTCCTCTGGCTGCTTCCACCACTCTGGCTCCGTGGTCCTGCCAGCAGCACAGTCCCTGTGGGCAAAGGCAGAAAAGACTCTCCTCCTGGAACCACAGGCAGAGGTAAGCAGGCAGACATACAGATTCTCCCCCCTCCCCCCCAACCCCCCACCCCACTCCCCAGCTCAGGAAAGTCCCTAGCCGGAAGCTCCAGCAACTACATCTATCCAGAAAAGCAATGTCCAGATCTTTGTGTGCACAGCATCTTTGGGTATACCCACCACATCTAGTTTTCAAAATGTCCCCTTCCCTACACCTAACAAAAATCACTCTGATGGTCAGAGGTATCACCATTGGCTTCTGGCTTGGGTTCTCACGGGACCTGAGCCAGCCGTAGGACAAGGCACGTTCAGAACATTCCGCCATGCCCCTACAGACACACACAGACCTGCTCTGTAGACAGACTATTGACCTCCAATAACAATGACTACTGCCCAATCCCAGAACCTGGGACTGTCACCTTTCGCAGAAGGACCTTTGCAGGAGGGGCTAATTGAGAAGACTGTCTTGTACCTTCCACTCACTGATTTGTCCTGGTCTAACAGGCATTGAGGGACCTGACCCAGAAGCAAGATTTGAGGCTGGCTTGACTGGAAGTTAAGGGGTCAATGAGCAGAAAGGCTGTGATGCATGCGAGTATTCCAGGAAGACAGAAGAGGTGCAGGGGAGAGTTGCAGAGAGGAGAATGCGATTCACAGCTGTCCATTAAACCACCAGCTCACTGGCCACTTGCTCCTGACTCTTCCTTTTAAAGGAGGAAGCTGAGGTAAAAGGGCCTTAGGCCACTTGTCTCCACAGTGGGCATCAGAGAACCCAAGGCAAGTGTATCCTCAGGGTCAGCTTGAACAGACCCCTCCCCACAAGAATACAGATAGCTCTGAGCTGAAGTACCTTCAGCAGACACCCACATAGAAATATCCTAAGCCTTATGCTCCCAGCATAATGGTTTGACCCTCCTGTGCCCAACCCTGAGTTCACTTCTGCAGTCTAAGAGCCTTCTTACTCCCTTCCACCTGTCCTCCACCTGCCTCCTACCTGTTCCCCATCTGCCACCTCACTTGCCTCCTCACCTGGCCCCATCTGCCTCCTCATCTGCTCTTTCACCTGCCTTTCCACCTGACCCTCCTCACCTGCCTCTGCTTATCATATCACGTGCCTCCCCACCTGCCTAATCAACTACTATACCTGACTTCCCACCTGCTTCTATGCTAACCCTCATACCTGTCCCCCACCTGCCCCCACCTGCCTTCTCACCCTGCCTCTCACCTACCTACAACCTATCTCCTCATCTGCCTCCTACCTGCTCCCTCCATCTCCCTCTTATCAGCCACCTGTGGGTGCTAGTTTTTAAACTCTATTTTATTTGGGCTTACTTGAGCCTCTAATTCCCTTCCAACCCCCTAATCCTAATTAGGAGAGAAAGAAGGTTAGAAGGGAAAGGGGCCAGAGGTCTCTTTAGACTTAGTTCCGACTGGTTAGGGTCATCAGGTTCTTTGGGGCAGTGCCAATCCTGGTAGTCAAGATACCCAGCAGCAGCCTTCTTCCACCTCCAACTGTATCCTTCAAGCCTCACCCGCCTCTCAGAGCATCACTAGAAGCATTCATTTCTCTCTGTGTCTCTCTGGGCTCTGATATTTATACCCTTTCAAAGTCCTCAGAATTAAACTATCTGCAGCTGGCAAAGACCAGGCCCCTCTCTGAGCCACATGAGGCAATTATCAGCTGTAGACAAACTAAAAGCAGCCCACTTGGGGTTAGAACAAAAACATGACATAACTAGGTCTTAAAGAAACCAAAACTTCCACTACAGCCACCCGCCTCTTCACCTGCCCCCAGCAGCCTCCTCACCTGTCCTCTACCTTGACTGCCTCTATACACCTGCTACCATATCTTCCTTCTCCTTTCTCTGTGTTACTCCACACTCTGGCTCCATGCCGACATTCGAAAGCTAATTAGATTATTTTGCAGTGCTCTAGGACATGTGTGAGCTGCTAGTTTGTGCCCAGAGCTGAGAATGAGGGTGAGGCACTTAAGGCAGTGGGGTGTCCTGCTCTTATTATTGCTTCACTTCTAACTGGAAGCAAGTGTCTCAGGACCTGCTGTGGCCTAGATGGACCCAGGAAGGTGGTTGAGATGAAGTCTTGTCCTTCATCTTACTCCCTCTTTGAAAACTTTACATATAGCCCACCAGCTACTATAGCTTTACATCTTACCCATGTTTTTAACTGCACAGAGTAATGGGATTTGGGGTGACACTTCTACATGTGTACCCCATGCATTAATGAAGCCAGCATCTGGCTCTCTTCCCTCCTACCCTCTCCCTATCACTACTCTGTGCTCGGGTTGGCTTTTTTTTAGCGTCTACATCGAGGGAACATGTATGGAGCTTGCTTGTCTGTGTATGACTCATTCTATCTCATACGATAGTCTCCAGTTCTATGCATTTCGCTGCTGACGGCAGGATTTCACTTTTCTTTATAGCTGCTTAATTAATACTCTATCATGTCTCCATCCACTGCACATCTTCTCCATCTGACCCTCACACAACTGGCATCGAGGCAGATTCCACATCTGGGTCATTCTGAATGGTATGGCAGATCTCTCTCGTGTGATGACTTCATTTCCTTTGAATAAGTACCCTTAATCAGGAGAGGAGACAGGTGAGGCCAGGATGTGGAGACACAGCTTGCCCTGCATGCCTGCCCTGCAGAAGAAACAGATGGGCCTTTATTGGAGCTTTCACTAAAATGTGAAGTGATGGGGGGCAGAGTAGGTGAAGCATGCACAGGAGCTGGATCTAGACAGGTGGTAATTGGGACCAGCAGTGCCACTGGGGTGAGATCTACCAGCCCAGGGGACATGACCAGCTCCTTCTACCTAAAAGGAAACTAGGCTCTCTACATCAAAGGCTGTCACTGGAGCTGGAGAGAGAGAGAGAGAGAGAGAGAGAGAGAGAGAGAGAGAGAGAGAGAGAGAGAGAGAGAGAGAGAGAGAGAGAGAGAGAGAGAGAGGAGAGAGAGACAGAGAGAGAGAAAGAAGAAAAAGAAGAAGGAGGAGGAGGAAGAAGAGGAAGGAGAAAGGAGGAGGAGAAGAAGAAGAAAAGACAAGAGAAGAGAAGAGGGAGGGAGAGGGAAAGAGAGAGAGACTGGGCTTGGCATGGTCTTTGGAAACCTCAAAGCTCACCCAGTAATACATTTCCTCCAACTAGGGCCACACCTCCTGCTTCTCCTCAAATAGTTCCATCCACTGAGGGACATTCCCATTCAAACCATCACACTCTCCTACAGCCTGAAACACTCTAGGCTGGGAACCAGTTTGATTGGGATGAAAAGGACAGTGGTCCTGGACACCTGGCTGTCGTTTGTGCTCAACGTAATGCAAATATAGATGGGAACAGCAGAGAAAAAGACAGGAAGTCCACCTGGCCTCCTCCAGCCAGTAACTTCCTCTGTCCGTGTGTGTGTGTGTGTGTGTGTGTGTGTGTGTGTGTGTGTGTGTGTGTGTGTGTGTGTTTCACTGAATCTGGAGCTCACTGTTAGAGCTAAACTAGCTGGCAAGCAAGTGCCTGGATTCTCCTGCTCCCCCTTCCCCTTGTCCCAGGAAGTAGGATAACAGATCTGTGTCCTACCTATCCCAGTGTTTACTTGGGTGCAGGAGACCAGAACTCAAGTCCTTATGCTTGAACAGAAAGCACAGGACACACTGGACATCTCCCCAGCCCATCATCTATCAACTTTGTCTTTATCTCACCCTGGAATCTGCTCCTTCAACTTTGCTTTGAATGTGACTCCTAGCTCAGCTTCTCCACACTGCAAAAAGCTACTGACTCCCACAGTGAGCCACAGTTTAACCACCTCAGGCCCCACATCCCACCCTGTGGGGTGCCTCCCACCCACCAGAGCCATTGCTCTGTCCCCTTCATCTGAGTTGCCTGCACCCAGCAGTCTAGACATATCCCACTAGGGCAAGAGCCACATGGCTCCTGCGACCCAGTCCTTGTGGCCCAGAGTCCATCTCAGGGAACCAGAAAGCACCTTCCTCCCCTTCCCTAAGACACTTTGGAGCGTGAACTGCTTTGTGTTTCTGAGAACTGGATGTTTTTCTTCTTCCTATTCAGCCAAGGAACTATTGTGCCGGTGACTGGGAAAGTCAATGTGAAAAGAAACAAGCGCTCTGCCGCGCTGCGAACCTGGATAGGCTCTGGGCTCTGAATGGTGAGCAGACATAGGTAAGTGCTGCCCAGAGTGAGACTGGAGCTGTTCTCATCATTGGCCTTGTGCACCCAGCCTACTATGAAGTTCTGGGGACAGGAAGGAATGTTTGTCATTCTGAAAGCCACATCCTTCAGCAGAAGAGCTAAGAAGAAGATTAAAGGTGTTCGGGGTGCATAGGTCCTGGGGGTTTGAAACCATACAGGGAGGTTCATTAAATGCAAATGTTCTTTTCCAATTAATAAATAAGTCAAAACAAAGTAGACAGCAACAGAGGGAAATAACCTGATCTCAACCTCTGGCCTTCACAAGAGCACACGGGTGCACACACACAAACCTGTATTCACACATAAGAATGCCATGGAATCCAGACATGGTGGCTCACACTCATAATCCCAAGATTTGAGAGATACAGGTAGAAGGATGGTGGCTGAGTTGAAGGCTGGCCTGAGCTAAACAGCATTTCCAGGTTAGCCAAGATTATGTATGTTTAAGACTATGTTTAAGAAAAGAAAAGATGCCTGGTGTGGTGGCGCACGCCTTTAATCCCAGCACTTGGGAGGCAGAGGCAGGCAGATCACTGTGAGTTCGAGGCCAGCTTGGTCTACAAAGTGAATTCTAGGACAGCCAAGGGTACACAGAGAAACCCTGTCTCAAAAAACCAAACAAAAGCAAACAAGAAAGCAAGCAAACAAAAACCCCACAAAAACAAAAACAAAAGAAAAGGAAAGATGGATATTATTTTGCCAGTCTCAGCCCTTGAGAACACAAGGAAGAAGAGGTAGGGAGCTCACTCAGGGAACCATAGTATGCAGAAACACAGCGGCCACGTAGAGCAGCGTCTGATACATGAGAGCTTACAAAAGAGCCATTGAGAGAGCAAAAGAGGCCTGGAGGTCCTGATGTGACAGGCAAGCCCAGTGATGCATTTTCAGGTCTTGGTGGCTCAAGCCTGTCACTTCATCTTCTTGGAAAACTGAGGCCAGAGAATGGAGACTTGAGATCAACCTGGGAAAATTAGAAGTAGAAAGGGCTAGGGGTGTTGCTCAGCAGTAGACTACCTAGCATGGGCAAAGCCATTGGTAGGGAAGAGGTGACAAGGAGAGAAGGGAGAAAGGAGAGGAGAGGGGAGGAGGAAGAGGAAAAGGGCGGGGGAGTAAAGGAGGAAGATGTTTGCCACTTGTGGAAATTTGATGTGATGTCTGAGAAATGCACCTTCCTTCCGTTGTGAGCTACATATGCACCAGGAGTTTCGCCCTGTGTGTTGCACAAGCAGAGAAGTGGCCAAAGATAAAAATATGACTCCACTCTTACGACTAATTTTCTATTATTTGGGATTTTAAAACAAATGCTAATCAAAACATATTATGTAAAAGTAAAGTGTATCTTAGGGCTGGAGAGATGGCTCAATGGTTAAGAGCGCTAACTGTTCTTCCAGAGGACCTGGGTTCAATTCCCAGCACCCACACGACAGCTTTGTAACTCCAGTTCCAGGCTCCCGTACACAGACATATATGCAGGCAAAACACCAATGCGCATAAAATCTTAAAAGTATATCATAAAAAAGGTGCTTTCAGATTCTCATAAATGTCTAAGGGTGTAAAGAAACCAAAAGGTGCCAGGCTGTGGCGGCATACTCAGGAGACACTCTGTGAGTTCAAGGCCAGCCTGGACTACAGAGAGAGAGAGAGAGTTCCAGGACAGTAACGGCTACATGGAGAAACCCTGACTTGAAAAACAAAATAACAACAAAAATAAACCAAAAAATTTTGGGGATGCGGGTGTCCTGCTGTTGCAAGCCAGACACACTCTACCTCCTTGAGTTCCCCTTCAACTGTGAGCTTAGTATGCTTGTACCTTCAAGTTGGGCAGCTAGCTGTCATGGCCTCCCTGGGCCAGCCTGTGTCCAAGGATGCAGAGGGAGAATGTTTTTTTTTTGTGCATCAGGAAATGCTGTGATCAGGACAACCCCTATCCTCCTCCCTTCTATCCCCATCCAACTAGGGAGTGGTTTGGAGGCCCCGGACAAGGGCAAGATCCGGCCAGGCAGCCTGGGCTAACCAGAGGGAAGCAAGAGGTGGTGCCTCAGGCCTTCAAGGCCAAGGTAAAAGTTTGCCCAAGCAGCTGGGTGAGTGGGTAAGACTTGGAAGGTCCCTGGGGCATAGGGGTAGGACTCAAGATCCCACTAGACCTTGGGAGGTGGGGGAGTCTTAGGAGACAGCTCCACAGTGATGCCGCCTTTCTGAGAGATGGGTGGGCATCAAGACCCCACCCCTTCTTGGCGGTATGGCAGGAGTAGGTTAGGGGAAAGCCGTGAAGTTCAGGAGGAAATACCAGTGTTTTGACGTCCCCTCTGCTAACACAGGATCTGACCTATTCCTGTGGCTGGAGAGATGAGTGAAAGTGATTAGCAGGCTGATAGAATTGAATGTGGGGACGTTGGGGGGCGTGGGCGCCGGACATAACCAAGTTCCGGCCTTCTGCCTCCCGGCCCAGCAAATCCCTAACCAGGCCTAGTTGCTCGGCCCAGGATACAATGAAAGTGAGCTGAAATTGAGGTGAGTGTCCCCGTCCATGCCTTTCCAGGCTAACTTCCTCGTCCCCACCCCATCCAACCAGGTGTTTAGCCATTTAGACTTTATCTTGTGTCACCATTGGATAGGAGGCCTTCTCCCAGAACAATAGCTTTTTAACGAGGTGTCCGGATCACTTGCTACAGTCAGTGGTCTCCCCTCTGGGCCACTGAGGATGAGAAAGGGCGCTGATCCGTAATCCCTCCTAACCTCTGACCTCTTCCTCCTCCGCACCGGCGCCCCCTCTGCTGCCCAGCCCCTTCTCCAAGATTCTTCAGCAAAACATCGTGTAAACTTAAAATCTGCATGCCAGGGTGCTTAGGAGGTAATGACTACTAGGGAGACATTTCTTCCCAGGTGTGAGACTCAGATGCCACTCCGAGACCCAACTGGCCAAAGAGAGAGCTCTGCCTGGCAGCGCGCGGTCGGTCGATATCTGAGGATCAATACTTCTCTAAAGGGGCGGTAGGGGCTTCAGTTAAGAGTAAAGTGGGGAGGCGAAGTCTGCACCCGCCGGGGGCAGATGTGGGTGTCCGTTCCTCCCTTCCCCTCCTCCAGCGCTAGGACACCAGGGAGGCAATCGATGGCGTTAATTTTAAAAGGTGCGAGTTGGTGGTGAGAGCCTTGAAAGACACAGCTGTTCCGGGTGGGGACCTTGGTTCCGGAAGCAGCCAGCTCAAGTCTTAGGCTATAAGCCTTTGCCCAGGGTCTCGAGGAATACTCAAAGACCCGCGATGCTGGACGGGGAAGTGGGGGTCGGGGCGCAGCGGGCACTAAGTCACCAAGGTCCATGTTAGTGAGCCTTCCGGCTTTCTGGTGGGTGGGGCCGTGCTATTTGCCACCCCGGAGGGCCACCCTTTCACTGAGCCCTGACAAGAGGCTTTGAAGTTGCAGTCTTTTCTCGGGCCCCCTCCGTTGTCCAGCCTTGCTGAAACGCAGCACGGCGGAGTCGCTAAGCACTTATTGCAGGCGCTCATTGGACCACGTCGGTGAGGAGAGAACAGCCCTCTGATCTGTGAGCTGGGAAGAGCTCAGCGGTTCATTCACAAATCCACGCCTAGCCGTCCCTCGATGTGCCGGGGATGGCAGGGTGGGTACAGGGGAGGGAGGGGGTCTCATTCCTGTCGTATTCTTCGTTTCCAGTAGGCCTTTAAAGGTACGAGATTTTGGGTTGGGTGGGTGGAGAAATGGCTTTTGCCTCCGAGGAAAAGCACTGAAGCCAAGTAGTGTCTTAGTCCTTAGTTCTGATTGCCTAGCCCTGGGCTGTAGCACCGCCTGGATCTCCTCCTCCCTAGAAGGCAGGGGCACAGCCCCAGCGCCTTGCTTCCAGCCAGGGGAAAGCAATTGTAGACACTCATACTCATCCCAGCGCTCCCACTTTGGGCGCCTCGGTGCATACATGAAGTCACTAGGAATCACTCCCAAACTGCTTGCCCAGGAAGTCGCTGCAGATGAGTGAAAGACAGCTACAGGATTGGGTTTATCTCCACTCTGGAGGAAACTTATTCTATGTAGTCATGGGAGTCTGACGCTAAAAGCTCCAATGAGAGGATTCCCCTAACCAAGCGGGCCAAGCCGAGAGAGCGAAAAGTGGTATCAGGAGACCTGAAGAGCGCTGCGTTCTAGAGAAACTGCTAGTCTGGGGAAGAACTGGATCGCACCGCCACCCACCCAAGCAGCGCAAAGCCAGCTCCTGTTTATGCTCAAGCTTACCTTACCCCCTGGAAACTCAGCATGCAGCATTGCAACCCCGGCTAGCCCGGGAAGTCTCGCTCCCCGCTGAGCAGAGGAGCCCTCCTGCCAAGCTCTGCTGTGCTGGGTCGTTCTAGAGGGGGACACGGGGACAGCGGGGGCCCTTTCCTCCCTCTCGGGGTTGTAAACCGGAGAGAGTACCTGGGAACACGCTTGTCTCCCCCCACCCCCCAGCCAGGGTAGGGCTATGTCGGCGCCTCCAGCTCCCCCCCCCCAACTCCATCATCACTTCAGAGGATTGCAAGTACCTGGTTCCCCAGAGAGGGAGCTCTGCTTCACGCAACAGGGTTGCTTTTTTTTTTTTTTTTTTTTTTTTTGGTCACTTGGTTTTCTGTTTTCCAGAAGTTTCCAGTAAGGAAAGAAAAATTTCCCCGGAGCCAAAAGGTTACAAGCCTGCAATTAGGCTGTTCTTCCAACCCTGGCCTACACTCACGGTTTTGGGAACCTCTACCCACATCCGTTTTGACCTCCGATTCAGGAGAAAATCCCTGCGATGAGGTTTCCAAGCCAAAGACACCCAGCGCTGTGTTTTCAGGCCGCAGCTCTCAGGGCTGCTTGCCAGAGGCTTCGCTGAACTTGTACATAGCACAGAAGGCCGAAAGCTCTAAGTGTCGCCAAGCGTGTGACCTTTGCTTGAGAAACCTGTGCTGTGCCTTGTGAACGTTAGCGTGTTCTGGGACCCAACATTTTAGGGTCCAGGCCGAAAGCGGCCAGAGAGATCTCCTCCCCGAGGCCGGCACCCAACACCTGCATCCCAAAGGCTGCCCAGGCCTTCCAAGGTCAGCCCTGGCAGTGCAGACTGCAAACTGAAAATGGGCAGCTAATTAGAACAGCTCGCATTTCTTGCTCCTGGTGGATGGGGGAGTGAAAATCCTCAGGAATGTGAGGGCATTAGCTATGAACGCGGGAAATCCTTGGCATATCCCATTTCTTTCTCCAGGCCGTGCTAATTCTCCGAACGGTGTAGAGTTACTGACTTTTGCCTTCCTCACGGAGGCTGTTTGTCTTATGGGATTAACTGGTGAGAGACACACAAAATCCACCAACACGAAATTATCACAACACAGAAAGGCTTCCAGAGAGAACAGGAATCTTTTCTGGATTTTGCTTTCCTTGGAGCCAAGGGTGCTGGGATGAGGGTAAAAGAAGAGGTGAGCTTGCTGAGAGGCTCGAGATAGCTTCTCATCGTTGCTGGTGGTGAGATGGGACATCTGGTCAGGGTAGGCTGGGCCTTGACAAACACTGGGGACCAGAGGTGTGTCACTAGAGCCCATTTGAGTGAGTCCATGAAGGTCATGACTGAGGCTTTGTGCTTGAAAAAGGTCGCCACGCTTTGATGGCGTTTGCTTCTGAAGTTAACACTGGAATTGCCTGGATGCAGGGATTTCCTCTCCCCCCCCCACATATATGCACACATTGCACATCTAAGGATGTGTACAGGTCAATGAAAAGTACACTAAAGAAATTATCAACTGCTGGTTCTCAGAGAAATTTGGCAATAGTTTAACAAACATAAAAAAATCTGAGTTGAGTGCGGTTAGTCACATCTTTATATTTGATAGAGTGAAATTAATTACTTTTATTATTTTAATTCATCCATTAAAAAAAAAATCTTCTCTCTCAAGTTAACCAGGTCCATGCAAGGTGGGCACAGCTCAGTGATGTTCCTTTTGGAAAAATGCATAATGTTTTCTCCTAGTGGGGCTATCGTGTTCAAATTGTTGGTAGTTCAGCTGGGCCCACCCAGATGGTTATATTAAACCTGCACTTACACTCTAGTCACTCAGTATTTCCAAAATAATGCAGAAAGCTACCTTTCTGTGACACCTGTGGGGACCAGAAGAGAGGGTTCTGTGAGGTGACTCCCTAAGATCAAGAGGAAGGCAATGATTGTGAGCCTAGCCTTCAATGGCTGACCCAATCCTCCAGCCCAAAAGGAAGACAATTGGTACCCAGCGTCTATACAAAGATGTGAGGACTGGTGAGATTTCAGGGAAAACTCATGCCCTCAGAACATTCCTTCTAGTTAGGGGGTATGCTTGCCTGACTGGGCGGGCTACAGGGCCACATTGCAAACCAAGTTCAAGGGTGCAGTTTCTAGACTTGGGGCCACTTTCTTCCTGTATGCCATTTAAAGGATATTTTCCCAAGAAATAGGCTGTACCCCTAACAATGACAGATGTGGAAGATCTAACCAGAGTCCAATTCTGTGTGACCAGGGTCTGTTTGTCTTTAGTGTTTCCTTTCAGAGCACTGGGCCCTTCCCCAGATTCCACACTTGGCCAAGATGAAGGCGAGCAGTGCAGCAGGATGAGAGGGCAGGCAAGAAAAGGGGGCAACTGTAGATAATTTGTGGAAGTCAGGTTTGCCAAGGAGGAACTAAGAGTCCTGGTTGAGAAGAAAACCCAGGGCAGCCTGGCTGGTAGCTGGAAGGGTACCCCAGCACCACCAAGGCAATTTGGATATCCTCCCCGGAGGAAGAAGTTTTCAGGAGAGTGAGGTAGAAAGAGATTTCTGCATCTTTCCATGTGGGCTTGGAAGTCTGCCCACCCAATGCATCTTCCTTCTGGCTCTCCCAAACTGTCTCCCTGCATCTGAGACTAGAAGGTGCCCTCTGTGGGAGCTTTACTCCCTCCTTCCATGGAGCTCTGGCTGAGCCATCTATCCCAGAAGATTCTGAGAAATCTTTCCCAGAAGATTCTGGCAAGCTGATAGGGTAGCGATGTGCCAGAGCCTGGCCTATGCCAGCAACAACCCACAGACTTGGCTCTACCATCCCGCGGGGGTGCTCCTGAACCATCTCAGACTTGGAGACTAAAGTATAGCAGATTATGGCCAGGTGCCCCCAGCCTCTTTTCCAGGCCTGTCTCTAAGCAGTTTAACCTCTTTCTTTCTGGGGGTTTCCCAAGGTCTTCTTGGCCCAGACTAAGTCTGGATAGCGACTGTAGGCCTGCCCTTCATTCTCAGGTGAGCACCGGCAGGAGACCTTGACCTCGATGTCCACTGCCCTTGTTTTCCCGCACCGTTCTTTGATTTGGGCCTTTGTCTGAAGGCGGGTCACAATGGCAGCACCAGGAGCCGAGCCGAGAGCTTCTCCCCTCACGGGTGGAGGCTTCTCTGCCGCTAGCCTAACGTTCCACTCAGCCTCCAAGGTCCAGAGTATGGACCTCGACACCCGCCAGGGTGCGGAGCTGGCTAACATGGCCTGATTTTGCCAGGGGCGGGATGTAGCTCTCTGGAGCTGCGACTCTGCCGAGCGACAGACGAACTCACTGCTTTCGTTATTTCTTGGGGTTCCCGCATCACGGAGCAGCGAAGGCAGTGTGGGACAGTAGAAGGACCGAGAAACTCATCTTCCCGGGGCTTCGTCTCCAGAACGAGGAAAACAAAACAAAAAGCCTGAGAGGCTGGGTGTGCAGTGAGGCACCAGCATCTGCGGCAGCGGCTTTCGATTGCAACCCACTTCGGAGTTACTGAGTCCGCTGTGTGGACGCCGCTTTCCCCTTTGTGCCCTTGGAGGCCTCTCTTTGTCCGTCAGCTTCGGACACACAGAGTAGAGTTCCATGGAAGCGGGTGTTTTGCGGGCCCACTGCTGGTCCCTGCTACATGAAGAAGGCAAACGATATTCCGAGGCCGGGGCCGCCAGAAACGCTCGGAGAGGGACAGATGGCCGCTGCTGGTTCCTCTGATAAAGCACCGAGGTCTGCGGCCACAGGGCACTGAGAGCCGCGCAGAGCCCGCGCAGCGCTGTGACTGAGTCAAAACTAGCATCACAGACCCGGGGTGGAGCAAATCCCGAAACCGGGTGTACTCCAAGGCACCCCCTCAAAGTAATGCCGCCCTAACCCAGAAGGCGCAAAAGGCCAGTCTGAGCCCCCAAATGCACTAGAAGCCTGAAGCTGTTTGTAACACTTGAAATCATTATGGCTTAACGCACCTTCACCTCAGCTTTGCCCATTGGAAAAAGTACCGCCCCCCGCCTTTTCTTAAAGCCCCCTTTCTTGTGGCACCCGTTCTTAAGGGTAACTTTTCCCAGGAGTTTTCATTTTGGGCGGTCCTACTACTATCTCAGTATATACATTGGATTTCTCTATCCTTCGCAGTCTTCAGCCCCTCACTTCCTGTGAGCAACCTGAATCCTTGGCCTAGCGGGGCTTGCCAGAGAAAGGCCAGGTCCGGGAACAGCTTAGGTCCTGCAGACCTGAATTTGAGGCTGGGGCAAGGGAAAGAGCATGAAGCCCAGCACCTTGGGCTTATCTTATGCTGGAGCAATCTATTCGGCAGAGATTCCCAAGAAACTAAAAAATACATCAGGTATTGTTTTCAAGGACAGGTAGGAAAACAAACTTGGAAATGGGTACAGGAATTTTGGAGCTCTGACAGTCCATAGTGCGGTCCAGTATAGGAGACAAGAGGAAGTCAGAGAGCATCCATTCCCTGGCTGGTGATACCTCCAGTGTTTTGTTCATAGGATGGTCTTCCAACACACTCACCACCAGTACCGTGTTCATAAAGGCAGGTAGACTATGAGATCTCTCTCCCTTCCCCTCTCCCTCTCTCTCTCCTGCCCTGCTCTGTCTTTCACTAGGACCCAATAGGTATTTTCTTAGAAAAAAAAAAAAATTTGGTGAGAACTCCCTCAAATGAAAAGAAAAAAAAAAAAAAACAGACCGGAAGAGACACCATTCCCTCTAAACACTGAGTGGCTTCTTAGACACTAGGTCTGTCTCCAACACTCCCACAGTAAGGCCACCCCCAGTAGCCTGAGCTAAAACTTGTGGAGGGCAGTGTCCTTGTGAGCTGGCTTCCCCTGGAGGAGCAGCCTTTGGGAATTGTTGCCCCTGGTGAAACCTGCCAGGCAGACAGTGTGGGCGTGGCTTGGTGTGGGTGCCCAAGTCCAGACCTAACTACCAGCCTCCAGATAGTCTGGCAGGCCCTGATCCAACTTGCCCTTCCCCAGGACCTGGCAGCTTCTTACAAGTGGCCACCTGGGCTTCAGGTATGGTGGCCAACAGGCACGGTTTATGAACAACAGCAGCCCGGGGGCCAGTCACCCAGCAAGGCAAGCCTTGGACCTCTCTCTGCTCTGATCCCAGGCTGGCTGAGGACTTGGCCAGCACTCCTGTGCTGTCCACTACCCTTTTGGGTGTTTCTCAAAGTTAATAGATTTCCATTAAAATGCCTTTTTGTTTTTTTTAAATAGCGGGGCTAGCCTGTAGAAACCAGTATGTTTGGTAGGGGAGAGAAACGCAAACTGGAAGGACCCTGGGGGACATTGGGAAAGAGAATGGAGAAGGGCCATTCTGTCAGCAACTGGACAGCAGTTTAGAGGGGGAAGAAAGGCAAGAGAAGGGGAAACAAATTGGGGCCCCCCACTCTGTCACAGCATTCCTATTCTTTCAAATTAGCCTTGCTTTCTTGCAAAACCAGCTTAAATGTTTTAAGACAAAGGTAATGAGATGGGTGGCCTGGTGGGTTGGGGAACTCTGATGGCTGGGGGAGGGGTGAATTGCCCGCACAGCTGCATTCAAGATCACTTTTGGGGTGGATGATGGTTTAGGGTTTGAATAGCAGTCATCATTACTTTCTAAAAATAGATATTGTGTTATAACCCTTCTCAGATTATTTCTTCATCTCTTTTTCCTTAAATAGAGCCCTAAATTCTATTCTTGAATAGATGAAGATCTGTGTTCAGGTTCCTGGTGGAGCTACTGTCCAAGGGTGGACTCTTTCCTTAAACATGTGCCTCCTGCACAGGCACAGGCACGCAAGCAAAGAGTAGGAGCAAGAGCACCTCGGGCTCTCGCCCGGCGATTAGGACTCAATGCTGCCAACCAAAGTCAAATGTAAGTGACAATTTTCTCCTCCACCAGCAAGGAAAGAGGGTTACAAACCTCCCTTTGTATCTCGGCAGCTCATTTAATCTTATTTATGCATTTTTGTGCAAGGAATTGTGGGATCTCTTCCCACCCTAAACAATATGGGAATGTTAAAAATAATAATCTTTCAGCGCGTGTCCACTTAGGCGTAGCAGTGACCTGGCGGGACTGTCACAAGGCCCCTCCGTTTCTCGAACAGAGTGGAGACCGAAGAAGTGGGAACTAGCATAGCAGACTCTACAGCAGATCTGCCTGGGTTATAGGCACCCGCGCCCGGAACCCAGAGCAGGGCCGCTTTAAGGGGGGGAGGGGACGTGGCAGCGGGGGAGGGGCGACAGGCGGTTCCTGTCACCAAGCTGCCGCCGGCGCGTCACGTGGATGCGCGGCGCAGCGGCCATTGGCCCGAGGCACGTGTCCAGGAGACCGGCCCGCGACGTCACTCGAGGGGGCTCTGTTAAAAATAAGAACAAAAATCCAGAGTGAAAGTGTCTCAGGTTGCGCTAAGTGGCCTGAAAATTTCCCAAGCCCGCGTTAAAGCAGAGGCGGAGAGGGCGCGCAGACTGGGAGGGAGCGCAGGAGGCCCAGCCCGGCCCGGCCTCCCGCCCCTCACCCATGCGGCTCGGGCCGCGGTGCTGCGCGGGGCTCAGCGGGGGCGCAGCCGCTCGCCCGTGGGGCGCCCCGGCCCGCAGCGGGGCGGCGGCCTGGCGCGGGGAGCCCCGGGGCGGGCGGAGCGCAGCGCGGGCCCGTGGGCCTCCATGTGCGTGCTGGCGGCGGCGGGTACCCTGAGCGCTCGCGCCCCGCAGCCTCGAGGGCGGACCAGGACAGGCGGGTGGCCAGGGCCGAGCGGTGGCGGCTCGAGCGGGCCCAGGCGGCGGTAAGCGCGAGGAGCGCGCTGCCTGCATGCGTGCAGCTCTGGCCGGCGGTGGCCGAGGCGGCGGCGCCGGAGCCGGGGACAGCTGGCCACAGAGAGGAGCGCGGAGCGGCACAGGCGTCCCACGGCCCCGCAGGAGTGCGGTGACCGTCTAGAGCCGGGTGCGTCACCAAAATCGAGACCTGCCTCCTTTGAATCTCCCCGCGCCCTGGCAGCCAGGAGACTGGTTATTTGCGAACGCACTTCGTGGATCCGAACGTGGCTCGGCTCGGAGCGCTCCCAGCGACCTGTAGGACTCCAGCCCTGGCCACGGCCGCCACTCGCGCCCTTGGAAGACTGGGCTGGGTAGGGGCGCGCGGGTGTTTGCCGCAGGTCGGCAGGAGGTTGCTTTGGAGGTGGGCCGCTGGAGAGAAGGTTTGGGGTTGTCTGTGAAGCATGGAGGAGAATGATTCCAAGCCCAGTGAGGCGGCGGAAGCGCAGAGACAGCCGGAATCTAGCCCCAGCGGCGGCTCGGGCGGCGGCAGCAGCCCAAGCGATTCAGACACCAGCCGCCGGCGAGCTCTGATGCTGCCCGCGGTCCTGCAGGCGCCAGGCAACCACCAGCATCCGCATCGCATCACCAACTTCTTCATCGATAACATCCTGCGGCCTGAGTTCGGCCGCCGAAAGGACGCGGGGACTTGCTGTGCCGGCGCAAGAGGAGGCGAAGGCGGCGCTGGTGGTACAGAGGGAGGCAGTGGTGCAGGCGGGGCCGAACAGTTCCTGGGGTCAGGCACCAGAGAGTCTCGGCCGAACCCAGCGTGCGCACCCAGCGCCGGAGGACCGCTCTCTGCTGGTGGCGCAGACTCCGCGGCTGACGGAGAAGGCGGCTCCAAGACCTTATCCCTGCACGGTGGTGCTAAAAAACTCGGCGACCCCGGGGGTTCCTTGGATGGAGCGCTCAAGGCCCGGGGTTTGGGCGGCGGTGATCTGTCTGTGAGCTCCGACTCGGACAGCTCGCAAGCCAGCGCCACCCTGGGCACGCAGCCCATGCTCTGGCCAGCTTGGGTCTACTGCACGCGCTACTCGGACCGACCTTCTTCAGGTGAGCCCATGGGACCAGGAGTCCCAGCCATCTTTGAGGAGGCCCGCGGGGCCTGGGAGGGCGCTTCCTGGGACATTTACAAGAGGAAAAGAATCACATTTTCTCTGACACACACACACACACAAAGACGCACACTCCTTACCGACAGTGGTACTGTCGGTGGACAGAGCAGCAGCTAGGGAGTTGGAAGGACTGGGTTCTAGGGACACAGACTTAGGACAGTAAAAAAGAAATCTCTCTCTCTCTCTCTCTCTCTCTCTCTCTCTCTCTCTCTCTCTCTCTCTCTCTCCTTCCCTCCCTCCCTCTCCCTCTCTCTTGGCAAAGTCTGGACCCCGTATACTCTCTGCCATCCCCAGGCTCAGAGTGTTCCAGAACCAATTCTTTCAAGGCTGTGTGCTCTATTCCACTCTTGGCCTAGGGTGACCGCTGCGGAGGAGCAGGGGAAGGACTGCAGGAAGTGGTGAAAACTGAGACACTTTTTCCCCCATTGTCACTTTTTTGGCGGACCATATAGTACCAGCATAGCATTCTGCCAGCATGCAGCTTGAAGAAGGTGCAGCCGTCTCGGAGCCCTCATCCCCCCCCCCCAGGCAGAAAGGAATCTTCAAAGGTTTTATGGTGTTGCCGAAAGTGAGGAAGAAGCAGCCTTCAGAGGGGGTGTGAGGAGGTTTGGGGCATATTTTCTTCATTCATTTACAATTTTTGAGTCCCTGTAGAAACCACCATCCGCATACGATGAGGGTCTGAGGATAGGAAGCGCCATTAGCAGCTGGTTTCATTTACCCAAGAGCTGAGTGAGGCCCCCCCGCTCACCGCCGAATCCTCAGTTGTGTTACCGGTGTCCTTTACTTATGTCTATAGCAAAACTAGGATGCTCTCGACTGCCTTCTCGCAGCATCCTGTATGTGTCTGGTGAAATCAATTTTTTTTTCCTGCTAGACCTGAAATTTGCTCCATTGTTCTCGCCTCCCTCCTTTGTTAATATTTAATTAACATATAGGCTCACAAAGCCGACTGGCCTCGAGTCGCGGTAGTCTTTGTGCAGCGCCCGCTCGTAAGTCCGGGCCGCGCCAAGCCCTGGTAGCCGGAATCCTGCAGCACGGCCCGCGTGGCTCGCCTCGCAGCTTTTCCAGGCTTAACGAAACCCCTTCCCTCTAAGTAATGCTCCAGTCCTGGGCGTTTAAGGAAGAAATGAGGTGCAGAGGGCACTTGCTGAGGTTTGGCTCTATTTCCGAGTCCCGAAAGTGTTTGCTTTTAAAAAGAGAATTCACAGGAAGGGGAACCGAAAGTATGGGTTTCAGATCTTCTTTCTCGGAAATAAGAGTTTTTGGAGTCTGGAGTGTGTGTTATAGACCACGAACCCCAGGGTGGAGAAGACTGGAGGACAGAGACCATGTTCTTCCCAGGGAGGGAACCAGAGGAGTCTGAGAGCCGCTCCGGAAATGAAAGGTCAGGAATGGGCAAGCCAGGCCTCTTCCGTGGTCTCAGCCTCCAGTCCTAGTATCTCTGAGGGTCCCACGGTCGAGCCGCGGCTCTAGAAGCCTCACTGGCTGGTGAAAGCCAGGTCCGAGGGGGCCCGAGCCCCTTGCTCCCTTGTCTTCTGCATGGATGCAGAGGTGACTGTGTGTGTGACCGTGGGTACACCTAAAACACCAGGAGTTGGATCTGCACTGTCCTGAATCTCCTCTGTTGCCCACAGACTATTTTTTGGGTTTGTCCTGTGTTGAGAGCACCCAGGCCCCAGCCCTGGCTCTGCTAGCCAGCCCTGGCTCTGCTAGCCGCCCCTGACGCCTGGGTGACCCACCGCTGCGCTGGGAACCGGTTGGGGGTGTCGAGTGTCGAACAGCCTGCGCCTTTAGCCGTCCCCGCAGCGCAGGGCAGCGCTTTCGGGGCGGCCCTGATGGAGAAGGGTCGGGCCCTCTCCAACCTCTTCCACTTCTAACGGAAGGGGCCTCGATGGAGGGGCGGCAAAGTGCCTCCAAAGTTGATTCACGGCTCCTTGCACAGAGAAAGATTAAGCCAGTGGCCTGGCTGGTCTTTCCCGCTCCCTGTGAACCTGGTGATAGCGGAGAACCTTCTATCCTTTCCTTTGGTCCTGGGACCCTACCTCCTGTCACACTTGCCCCAAACACTGGAAATTCCATAGGAAGAAGGGGTGGGGGTGGGGATGACCAGAGAAGAACCGTTTGTGAGGAAGCTCTTGGGAAGGCCATTTTATGTTCTTCACTTCAGATGAGGCTGCCCCAGGTCTGAGGTGGGGGGGGGGCGGGCGTGAGAAGGACGAGCCACCAGGGTCAGCATCACAGGAAGAGCCAGGCCCCTCTCCTGGAGAGAAGGCCTAAAGTGGGGAGATGCCAGTGACTCAGTAAAAGATGTGGTTGCTCCATCGGAAGTCCTTCAAGGAAAAAATGAACTTGGGCTCACCAGGGGACTCAAGTTCTGGCTCAGCCCTGGCCCACCCTTGTGAACCCTACTGCTTTTGGCATCCTGTAGGAGGTGATGGAGGGAGGGGGACAGGATTCCCTTATGACTGACTAGCCTACCCTGTTCTTTAATCTTACCCCTCTCACCTACCTCACCCTTTTTGCTGGGACAGTCTTGGAAAGTGATAAGGGGAGAAACAACACACACACACACACACACACACACACACACACACACACACACACAAACACAGCCAGAAAGTTTTTGGTTGGGCATTCATTCTTCAGTTAGCTTTTGTTAGGATCTCCCCATTTTTCTTCCAATCAGTGGCGCATACCCAACCTGAAATTTAGCACCCCCCCCCACCCCCGCCTCCCCAACACTTAACCCACACTGTTCAGCCCTGTGTGGCTTGAGTCCTTTCTCCTCCTTAAGTCTATGCAACCTCTCAAGCTTGGGTGACTGGGCTGCCGGTAAACACGGTAACCTCTCCCCCCCCCCCCCCTCTCCTCCGTGCCACCCAGGTCCCAGGTCCCGAAAACCAAAGAAGAAGAACCCGAACAAAGAGGACAAGCGGCCCCGCACCGCCTTCACCGCTGAGCAGCTGCAGAGGCTCAAGGCTGAGTTTCAGACCAACAGGTACCTGACGGAGCAGCGGCGCCAGAGTCTGGCCCAGGAGCTCAGTCTCAATGAGTCCCAGATCAAGATCTGGTTCCAGAACAAGCGGGCCAAAATCAAGAAAGCCACGGGCAACAAGAACACCCTGGCGGTGCACCTCATGGCGCAGGGCCTGTACAACCATTCCACCACGGCCAAGGAGGGCAAGTCGGACAGCGAGTAGGGCGGACAGGGCGGGCAGGCCGGCCAGGTCTAGGGCCACGCGAAACAATGCAATAATTTAAAAACCGTGAACAAAGGGCCAGTGTATAAAGATTATACCAGCATTATCTGTGAAAATCCCGTGTATTAGCTATGGTTCTACAAAAATCTGTGTATATATAATTTACAGGTGGTGTAAAATCCAAGATATCTGACTATAAAATATTTTTTGAGTTTTTTTTTTTGTTTAAGAGGTTATGCTAATTTTATGCTATTATTATTCTTTCTGCAAAGGGGGGCTGCCTAGGGTTTCGAATCTTTTTCTTTCCTCCTGCCTTCCTTCTTTTCTTTTATTCCCTAAGCTCCATTGTGGGACATCTGACACTTTCTGCCCCTCCCTCCCCCGAAAGAAAAAAAATTTAAAACAACTTGCTAAAGTCCAAAGATTTTTATTGCTGCATTTCACAGGACTGTGAACCGAATAAATAGCTCCTATTTGGTCTGTGAGCTCTGCCGCTTGCTTTGTGCTGGCATGGCCAACAGTGTAGGAAGTGCCAGCCCGGTGATGGGGGAGCTCTGGACTCCGGTGGGGAGAGAGGGGGCAGGAAGACCTCCAGGCACCTGCCTCCTACTGCCTCTCTTCCCAAACCGCCTCAGAGGCCCTCTCTGGCCACCACCGTGCGTCTGCGTCTGTGTCGATGACCCCTGTCCCGCCACAGCCCCCTAGTGACCTACTAGCGCCAACTCTCCCACCTCAGGCACTGAAGACAGTGCTTGGGGCCTGGGGAGAAGTGGGAGTGTGATCTGAAGGCTTGAAGGCCTTGCTGCCTACAGGGACAGCTAGCTCTGACCCAAAAGCCCAGCCAAGGTGGGCCTTGGGGCCTGGCAAAGTGAGTTGGCATGTCTTCCTTTCTTTTTTCTTCCCTCTTTTTTTCTTTTTCACTTACTTTTGAGTGGTAAATACATGTATGTGTACATACCGTGTATGCATGTGCACGCACACCCCAGGCCTGTGTGAAGCTGGGGTTCTGGAGCTCGCAGCCACCTTGACTTTCAAAGGAACTCGGAACCCTCCTGAATCTAGAGGAAGTATGTAAATAGTCATTTCTTATCGATTTTTGTCCTTTTTTTTGTTTTTTTTAAAAGAAAATATACATTTTATTTTTGAAGGTGTGGTACTGTGTAAATTAAATATATTCAATATATCCCTCACCAAGTACATATATATATATATAAGCAAACACATTATATATAACTTCACAATGTCTTCTGTTTAGTGTATGGGAAAAGGTGTCCAAATGTCCACCTGGGCCAGCACTATGGCTGCCTGCTGAGGACTGATGGTGGATTTCTCTCTTTGCCTTAAACCTCTTTATTTCACTGCGCCAATACTTTCACTTTGTACATATTAGTGCCAACCTTCTGAAAAGGAAGTTATAAAAACAAAAGTTGTAATTTAAGAGTCTGTGAATAACCATCTGCTGCTTGGGAATCAGTGAAACAACATGCCTTTTAGCAGGAAGCAAATCTGTCTTTTTTTTAAGTTTATAAAATGTGCATTTTACAGTATCAAATATTTATAACCTTATGAGAAATGGATGAATGTGAATGTTCCCTACTCACAACTGTGGCTATCAAAATTGTGAACATTCCAACCTGTGCATTTTGTGTGTTTAAATTCTTAAAAGTTACATTAAATAAAAAAGAAACAACTCTTTATTATAAAATGCTGGCTGCAGAAGGTGGACTTTTTCCATGTTGTGTTTCTAAGCCCAGGAACCACTTTAAGGTGGTCTCTCCAGCGCCAAGTGTTGCACTTACCCGAGAAACAAGAGGAGATTGTTTCTTTTAAATAATAACCTTCCAATATCTAGTGTGTAAGCACAGAATGGAGGACAAAGTAGTTTCTGTCCCCACTTAGTCTCCAGGAGGAATGGTTCAAAGCACACTGCTGCTTCCACACCCTGGAACATCTCACTGTATAAAACCTAAAAGGTCTCCTTAACAGCCCCCCTTAAGTGCTGGGGTGCAAGTGCTCACTGCAGGAACATGCTGGGTGGATTTGTGCTCCTTAAGAGACACTCTCTTCACCAAAAGCTATTTTTGTCTCCCCCTACTTCTAACCCCCAAAGCTAAGGAAGGGACTGGCTCTGAAGTATCTGAATCTGAAGCAGGCTGTTCTACAGTTCATGGAGCTGAACTGCTGAGCTGCTGTATTCCCAAACTTGTTTGGCTTGAAAGAAAGTTGGGGTTTGTTTTGTTTGTTTGTTTGTTTTTGTTTTTTTCTCTCCCAGGAAGAGAACTCAGCCAAGGAGTGCCTGTTGCCAAGGGTGACCTTCTAGGCCATCAGGGACTCCCAGGTGGATAAGTGGGGGGGGGGGGGGGGCACTGCTCCTGCCACTCAGGGAACTGTCAAGGAAGAGAGTTGGGCCCACTTTGAGGGCACCAAATACCTCAATGCCACTCCCCAGGAGTGTTCCAGGGTCATTGTGAGGGTGAGGGTGACACTGTCCCTTCTTCATGACCTTATCTTCTACACATCTCTGAGAGTTTAGGTTCAAAAACACTGCCACAATTTACATTACTCTGTTGGACTCTCTCCTGTTTTAATAAAAACACAGCAAGAACCATCTTCTCTCCAAATCATAACACTGGCAGAGAGGGCAGGGTACACTTTTTTGTTTGTTTGTTTGTTTTTTGTTTGTTTGTTTTTTGTTTTTTTGTGAAGTAATGAGTTCCTCCGGGGCAGTCAAGTACATGCCAGTCTGACAATAATGCCAGGCTTTCCATTTTGTTTTGTTTTTGTTTTTATTTGTTATATCTGTGATAGCCCCCTCCCCCCATGGGCCTTCAGATCCTTGGTGTCCTTGCCCTCTGCTCTGGCATGTGTTACTTTTTCTTCAATAACAAGTAAGCAGAACCTATGACTTACGATAGATAGCCTTTGCTGTGCTAGCATTGCTCTCTCCCACCAGTTGGGAGGCCAAGGTGTCTTAGGAGGTACTGCAGATTCTGCAATTCTGACCTTGCCTCTCTGCAGCTCTGTGTGCTTTGGAGAAGGACAGGGAACCAGTCACTGGGCCCTGGCTAGAAGCTCACCCTGCCCTGTGGGAGGCAGGAAGTCCAAGTGGGAGAGGAAAGTCCTTTGGTTCATCAAGAAATCCTTGCTTTTGGGATCTCAATCGCTCTCCTGTCCTGGGCCTTGGGATGTCTCTGCCTCACCCAAGCTGAGCCCATTCTACTGTTCTCAAAACACACTGAAACCAGGGGAGTGCCTGGGAATCTAACCCAAGGATAGCTATGACCTTCAGGCAGGGCGCGTGCTCGCGCGCACACACGCGCGCGCGCGCGCGCACACACACACACACACACACACACACAGCAATGATGCTGACTGAGAAAGCCCAGTTATAGCAGGTGCTCTTTCTGACCTGGCTCTGACAGTAGCAGTCTTAAGAGTAGACTCTGGAGTCAACTCTGCCCTAAGGATGTCCGGTATGGACCTGGATCCTGTTTCCTTTTAAGGAAGGTATAAAGGAGTCTCCCAGGTGACTCCCAGCTTGATCTCACAGAGTTCCAAGTTTGGGCTTCGTTTTGTTGTTGTTGTTTTTTGTTTTTGTTTTTGTTGATTTTTTTGTTTTGTTTTGTTTTTCCTTAAGTGGACAAGACAAATGTAGGGACACTCTGGCTGCTTGACACTGGTATATCTGATACACAAATACCAAGGCCCTATGTATACAAACTTTCCAGCCCTACCCCCCCTCCCCAGCTCAGCCTGGAAGTTTATTGGCAGGCCTCTGCTAAAAGTCATTCTGTCCCTCGCCTATTTAATATCCGACCTCTCCAGTCTCTTTTTTGCCCAAGCCCTTCTCCTAGAACCTCCAGGAGAGTCCCGGGTCCACCGAAAACTACAGCCTGCCAGGGGAAGCCTACTTGCACGGAGGTTAATAAGGACTGACTGAGACACAGGGCTGTGGCACCACCCCCAAGGCAAGGACTGCCGAGCAAGGCGGAAATCACCCTTCTGAGACTGATCCATCCCCACCTCTGAGCTCCCCACGCGGGGCCTTGCGGCTGGGAACCCCTTCTTTGCGCCTTAGTTCCATCCCTGTGGAGACTAGGCTGTGTCTAGGCCTGGAAGTAGGGAGCGGGCAGCCACAGAGGGGTTCAGCGTTGGGTCCCTCGGACTTTAGGGCAGCACCAGGCACACAGAGTGCTGGTGTGCGCCTCACAGTTGCTCGGTTGGAACCCTGAGTAGACCATGCCTGTTTTTATTAATAACCTCAAATACCTAATTATACTTATGCTGCCTGCCCATGGAAAAGAAAAGGGCATTCTTGAAATCGCCAGAAATGTAATAATATTCATTAAAGTAGTTCCTAATTATATGATTTAATCAAGTGTGGTGGGCCCTCGCTTTGCTCTTGCCTGCAAGAAATCCGAGGATGGCGTTACTTATTGTTGGCGGTTGTACTGGCCTCGTCTTGGCCGCTAGTAAGTCTGCCAGTTCCTCAGCTAAAACCCTGTCTTCTCAGATGGATTTGAGGGCGACCCCTCTTAAGTGGAAGCAGGGTTCTCCTGGAAGTATTACTTAGTTGCAAGTACCTGTTAAGATTTAGGCCTAGTTCCTAGACCCGAGCTACTCCCAGAGCAGGGTAGGGCTTTCTTCAGGCTCTAGGGATCGTTTGTGTTTCAGGGGGGAAACCAGGGAGGCTCTGGGAAAGCAAAACTTCGGGTCCCGCCCCCTCCAGGGCCCAGTATTGCCCAGTGCCTGGAGCAGAAACAAAGAGTGACACAGAGAGAGAGAGAGAGATCTGCCTCCCGGCTGCCTTTTTACCCCCTTAGCCTGGAAGGCGTCCCAGCGAGCCTTTCCCCTATGTCCCCACCCCCAAGACACAGGAAAGAAGAGCCAAAGGCCCGTTTGCCCGCGTGGCTGTCGTGCCCGCGCCACCTGTTCTTTACAGAAAGGCTTAGATGGACAGCTCAGGAGGGAAGGGCCAGGTTCTAGCCAGCCTTGGGTCCTCTGTAGGAGTCAGGAATGGTGGCGGTCACTGTTTGCAGGACCGTCTGGGAAAAGAACCAGGCGCCCCCGGCCGCTGCTTGCTGCTTGATTCCTCTGTCCAGACCTGAAACTTGGCCGCGTGGTCCCCGCGCGCTGCCTGCGGAAGGGGCCGCCTTCGCTCCTTTCAGCCGGCGCGTTGGGGTTCTCGCCTCCCGCCAAGTCCTTTGTCTGGATGGGGCTCCGTCAGGCTCTGTCACCGCGGCTTGCCCTCCTCCTTTCCCCCAACCTCTACCCCCTCCACTCACTTCCTTTCCTCTTTTCTCTCCTCCTTGGATGGATAGTCACAGGCCCCAGCTGCAGTGCAAGGAGCTGCTGCCCCTCCCGATGCGACTGCCCGCTTCCCCGCGGATCGCTAGGACGTCCCTCGGTGCCCTGGGGTCTTGCTTCTGAGATTACCCTTTAGACTAAAACTTGTCTCTTGGTACTGGAGAGCTTTGCTCTTCATTCTCAGCAACAGCAATGCATCGAACTAAGGACGCTGGGGTTTCGTTATATCTAGGACTAAAGAGAAAAGGCACAATTGCCTGCTCTTTGCAAAATTCTGCTCCTGCCAACCACCCATTACTATGGGCTCCCCCCGGTTTTTTGTTTTGTTTTTGTTTTGTTTTGTTTTGCAATAAAATGGCAGCATCCACCATCTTAACCGGTTTCCCCTGTATATTTCCTGTGGTGACATTAAACAATGTTGTGGACTCATCGCCATTGCTCATCTTCAGAACTCCTCTGGCACTTTCCTTTCTCGCCCTCGCCCCACTTCCTTCAGTCTCCGTTCCACTGCCAACCTGAGCACCTGGAAGTAAGGCTCCTCCTCATACCACCGCCTCCTCGTGGCTTCCCGGGCTAAAACCTCCAGGTGAGAGTTGAGATTTTTCCAGTCACCCAAGTGACTGGCGATGGCGATGCTTACTTGCTGGCATCTGTTCATATAGGGAAAGATTGGAGCCTACAGAGAAGACATAAGGCTGAGCCTCCTACAAGTGGCCTGGGGACCACTTGGTTCTACATTTTTCATCCAAATACTTCTATTATGTCCCTGAGTGTTATAAGAAAGGGGGCTCTATGGAAAGCAACAGAGTTTTGCTCGTTTATTGTGACTTTGTAGTTGCTGTTTTGAAGGCAGGGACAAAGCGTGGGCATGCTATGCATGTACTCTGCCACTGAGCTACACTCCTAGCCTCAGGTTTTGACAGCAGATAGTTCTGTGTTCAAATCCCAGCCCTGAAGCTTACTTTCTGCGCTGGTGTGTTATAGACTCCCGGGGAGTGGAGTCATTCTTTCTCAAACAGAAAGAACATCTACCTAATGGGTTTCCTGCAAGGGCTTTTTGTGTGCTAATGAGCACAAAGGCCTGGTGTTGAATAGGCTCAGCAAGCAGGAGGCTTACCGGCTTCCCCTCCTCCGCTGGTGAGGCTCTAGGCTGCCTCACAGCTGCGCCCTCCCAGCACAGGTGCCTGGGTGCTTCGGGCACCCACATTTTGCTTGCTTTTGCTCGCCAGTGTGACATCTGTGCAGTTGTCTAGGCCAAAGAGAGAGAGAGAGAGAGAGAGAGAGAGAGAGAGAGAGAGAGAGAGAGAGAGAACGGATAGATAGAAGATACTGCTAGGAGAGGCATGTTTGAGGACAGTCTGATCTAGTCAATAAGACTTTCTCACAGAGGGAGGAGGAGAAAGAAGAAGGGGCGGAGAGGGAGCGATGAAGGAAGAGGAGGAAGAGGAAAAGGAGAGAAGAAAAAGGAAAAGAGAAAGAAAAACCCACCTGGTCACAGAAAGTGGGACAGTGACAGGAAGTAAAGAAATATGACAGGACTTTCTAGCACTTGCCAGAAATGCTGCTTCCCCACACTTCTGGAAACAGCTAATTGTTTTTGTTTTTCTGTTTTTTTTTTTTTTAATAGAATGCAAGCAAATACACCCACCTTCATGCCGCAGTGTGATTCACTTATTTTTGAGCCAGAGTCCCAGGTATCCCAGGCTGGCCTCACACTTTCTACACAGTCAGCGGCGACCTTGAATGTTTGATCCTCCTGCCTCTGTTACCCAGTGCTAGAACCAGGACCCACCACATCCGGGTTACTTGGTACTGACGATGAACTCATGGCTTCATGCATGCTAGTTAACCTGTAACTCTTGAACTACACTCCAATCCCTCCCACCCCCCCCCCCGCCCCACTCAAAGGTTTGGTTTTGTTGGTTCCTGTTGGTGACTGAACCAATGACTTTTCCTAGCATTCTAAGACCCTCCAGCTCCGTGACCCTAGCTCCATTTCAGCATGTACAGTCCTGAAGAGCACACATTGCTCTTGACTTTAGGATAGGCAAAGCACTCTGCCCTGGGTTTCTACTGCAAGCATATAACTTTCGTGCAGCTTGTTTTCTGGTCCACTTGAAATTTTCGGCCTTGAGTAGAGGCTGCTCTCCTAATGAGGCCAGCTTTACCCCAATCACAGAAAGGAGAGCCCCCAAACCAAGCTGCATAACTGAAGGTCACCCTGGCCCTTGTTTGTGGGTGGCAGTCTGTGCACACCCCTTGCATTAAGCCGTTCCACCATGTGGCTCTTCCCACAGAAACGAATGGGCATCCTTGTGATATGATGAGCTATTCAACACTGAAGGCTCTAACTAACCCTTTTCAATTAATTGATGTTCCTATAGCTAAAAGCATAACAGGCTTTGATTACATGCTAACTAGAATGGAGCATAATCCTGAGTTAATTATGTGGAGATAATTTTATAATTATATCATTCCATTTAAGAGGAAATGTGTTGTTAACTTCCAATTTTAACAGAAGTGACAATTCAAAAAATAACCACAATCCTGCACCCGGCAAAGGCCTCTTGGGCTGTGTCCTGGCAAACAGTAAGCAGTGGTCACTTGTGAGTGAGAGAAAGTGGAAAGCACTCCCTGAGGAACCACAGAGGGGGCTTGTCTGTGGAGCCCAACACTGCCCTTGCTGGCTCCCTTGTGCTATCACCGTCTTCTCTTCTGTTTCCAGCAGCTTGGATGTACAAATGATGCCCAAAAGACAGCTGAGTCCTGGGAGAACGCCCGGGTCCTTGAGGCACTCCAATGGGATATCAATGGATTCTGAACATGAACCAAAAGTCAATGCCCAAGCACCCCATAGTGGACCCATTTCCATTTCTTGCAGAGAGTAGCTGCCACAAACTGTTAGACCAAGCATGATGGGCATGCTACCCTATCCAAGATACTCCTCTGTCCTCCTCTGTGTCATCACCCTCCAGGCACACTGGAAGAGGCTTCTGATCACATTGGAGGAAGGAGACTATATCCGCTATCATCCCAGGGTGACTTTGGACCTCCTCTGATGACTGGTTGACCTTTCCAAGCAGTTCTGAGGGACATGTGGTAGCTGGCCACATTATGGTCAGCGTGGTCACTTGTGAGTGAAAAACTGGAAGGCAGTCCCTGGGAGATTGATTTCAGCTCAGGCCTTGAGTGGGCAAAGTCCAGTACTGCCCTTGCCAGTGCTAAGCTGCCCATCCTTGTTTCTGTTATGGGCAGCTCCCCAGCTCTGGAGAGAGAGAGAGAGAGAGAGAGAGAGAGAGAGAGAGAGAGAGAGAGAGAGAGAGAGAGAGAGAGAGAGGGAGGGAGGGAGATATTTAGAGAGAGATTTACTTGTAATGATCTAATTTTTCCTTTAAGGTAATCAAAGATCAATGAAAGTCAAGAAATTTTCTTTAATGGACAACACTTCCTAATAGTGAGGTAGCTGGGTGGAGGCTCACCATGTGTGTGGAGAGAGCTATGAGGACATGGGAGTACCATATGGAAATGAGAATAGCTTGTGAAGGGAGAAAGTGATGCCAATCCACAGGAGTCAAGGCCCAGGCAGCTCTCGTCCCTGGCACCCAAGGCCCTTATTCCTGGTTCCAGAGGGACACAGTACCCACCCTCTGGGGTTGGTGGAAGTTACACACTCCCTTCCACACAGGTAGAAACAGCTATGGGCCCCAAATCTCGATCCATCCACTGCTTTGACTCCATGAAGATTTGTAGTTCCCTACTCCACCCCAACAACACCCTTCCCTTCCCCCCACAGGGACATTTTCCATTCGTACTTTTTAAAGAAATGCTTCCTGGTCAAACCTGAATACGCAATGAGGTGCTGGAGCTTTGTGGCGGAAATATAATTAAACTGGTGAGAGATGTAAAAGATGAAGACGGCGGATGACATCAGCCTGATTTCACACTTGGCAGTCGGATAGCTGGGCCCAAGCCGCTCTTGCCACGCAAGGCAGATCAAAGTGCCCTGCCACCACTAAAAAGGCAAAAGGAGACTTAAGTATGCTAATCCCCAGGACAAATATATTTTAATCTTGTTAGAATACAAGTTAATGCTGCGGTGCAGTGGCTGAACTTGGTCAGGCAGTAGAGACCCATTTTTTATTTTAGCTATGAATGAGGTGCACCTCTTGGTTTTATTCATCAGCAATAAAAGTACATTCACAAAATGAACCCCTCTTTGCACTGTGTCTCCTTCCACCTTAAGCTTCCCCGACCAGGGGGCACAGATCCTGGAAGCCCTGGATGGGCCTGGTCCTTGAATGAGATCATCTCTCCATAGCCTTTCTTCACAGGGTCCTGACAGCTCAGCTCATTTGGCAGAAGAGAAAGAGGGAAACTCTGAAATTAATTAAAAGATCCTCCTAAGCCATCCGTTTCCCTTTAGGCCTGTGGTTTGACAACCAGACCCATGCTTTCTCTTGGCCCCTCTCACTTTAATTTTTACAACGTCAATTTTCATTACTATTAATTATTTGCTGAGCTCCAACTGTATATTTGGTGCGGCCTGATTAGCACGAAGCTCTTAGGTTTAACCTCCCGTGATGGTGAGTGTGAAGGTCTCTGTGTGTGTGTGTGTGTGAGAGAGAGAGAGAGAGAGAGAGAGAGAGAGAGAGAGAGAGAGAGAGAGAGAGAGAGAGAAGAGAAAAAAAATCACCTATAATGCCTCCCTTGAAATACAACCATGGGTACAATACTGTACAGAGTCGCAAATGTATCTGAACAGCTGCCTGTGAGGCAGAGTGTGTGAGAGACAAGAGTGCGCTGGTGCCCTGCGCGCGCAGCTGAGCTGTGAGGTCACCGAAGGTTAAACTGCCCTACAGAACCTGCCTGCTGAATATTGCTGATGGCAGCCGCCTAAAAGGCAATTTCTGTCTCTCTCTGCTCCAGGGTGTGTTAGAATTCCATCCGCCTCAGGCAGAAACCTGGCTTCCCCCGACTGGGAGCTTCTCCTGCCTGCATCCCATACCAGTAGAGTGGGGCAGGCAAAGCAGAGACAGCCAGTCTCCCGGACCTGGTGAAAGGGGCCATTAAGCTGCAGCTACAAAGTAAGCAGGCACAGCATTACCTAAACACAGCACTGAATGACAGAATTCAAAGTGCTTGGGGAGAGAAACTAAAGCAAGCTAAGCCATCAGCAAGCAGAGATCTGAAAGAGAATCCCACAGTCCTGGTCCTGTCTGCCCTCTCAACTCCCCAAGCATTCTGCCACCTTTAAAGATGCCCTACTGCCCTCCTCCTGTGTCTGCTTCCCAAGCCAAGATTTCCAGGTTTTTTTGTTTTTTGTTTTTTTGTTTTGGTTTGTTTGTTTTTACACCCTTTTGACTTTGTTGGTTATTTGCTTGTAGTACTGGGGGTATAACCCAGAGCACGACACATGCTAATGAAGGGCTGTGTCGCTGAGCCAGAGTTCAGCCCTTGTTCTGTCTTAAATAGTCATAGTACCTAAAGCGTATTGCGTGTCCGCTGTGTGCCAGGGTATTCATTCACCAGGACCCCTGTAAATGGTGCTGCAGGCTAGGAGACTTAAACATCGAGAATTCATACTGTAGGTCCGGAGGCCGAGGTCAGCCCTTCTTCCTGTCTTCTGCTGTTGCTGGCAGCCTTGGCTGTGAGACTCCTCACTCTAGGCTATGTATGCCTCTGTGGTCACATGGCCTTGTACCAGTGGGTCCCCTTCAGGTAAGTCCAGCTTCTTAGGACACCAGTCGTTTGGGATTTACTATCCCTTCTAATTCAGGATGACCACTCCCTTGGTTTTAAACCTCACTTCCAAATAAAATTATATTTCCAGTTTCCTGAATGTGAGGATGATGCTCAGCCTAATCCAGCGAGGAGCAAGCCCCTCCCAAAGATTCTTCTCCTCTCTGCTCACCCTGCTGTGATGCCCATCACCTCTCATGAGGAAGACTAAGCCAATGTGCAGCTGTCTGCTGTGTGACCTTACTGTGGGAGATGTCATCGCACATCGCACATCAACACATCTGGGCCCAGCTACACGACATACAAGAGACACCGTCTCAGGTCCTCTGGAAGAACAGCCAGTGCTCTTCCCAGCCTCCATTTAGTGTTGTTGTTGTTGTTGTTGCTGTTGTTTCATCTCCTGGGGAGAGTTCGAGGGCCAAGGCAGTGTGGTAGTACTGTTCCTGTGTGCCTGTCCAGGTGGCTAGTTGAAATCTAGCCTCCAATAGGCTGGCCAAGCTATGTCCCTTACAGGGCTGTGCCCACCTCAGCAATGTGTCCTTGGCTTTGAACTGAAGTGCAACCAGCTCACCAAAGGCTTGTCCCAGCTGTGACTGCCCATGGAGGAGACTTCCTCCAATTTGCACAGAGGCTATTTAGGGTGCCAGAGAACAATGGAGAAGGTCAGAAGAGGAGAGGAGGCAGAGAAGATGCAAGCTCTGCAATGCAGAGGAGTGAAGGCCAGGGCCGCCTTCTTGAGGACAAAGCCAAGGCAGGTCAAAATCAAGACAAAACCAAGTTGTGACTGGGGCCGGAGCCACAGCTCAGTGGTTAAGAGTGTTTGTTGCTCTTGCCGAGAACCAGGGTTGGATTCCCAGCACCCACAGCAAGGTACTTGCAACCACCCAACTCTAGGGGATTCTATGGCCCCTTCTGACCTCTGTGGGCACCTGTGCTTATATACACATACTCAATCACACATGCGTGCGCGCGCGCGCGCACACACACACACACACACACACGCACACACACAGAGCATAATTTTTAAAAATAAAGCTTAAAAAGATGTAAAGTCAACAGTGTCTAGTGACAGTTTTTTTGTTTTTGTTTTTTGGTTTTTTTTTTTGGCTTTTCGAGACAGGGTTTCTCTGTGTAGCCTTGGCCATCCTGGACTCACTTTGTAGACCAGGCTGGCCTCGAACTCACATCGATCTGCCTGCCTCTGCCTCCTGAGTGCTGGGATTAAAGGCGTGCGCTGCCACGCCCGGCGACAGTTTTTTTTTTTTTTTTTTTTTTTTTTTTTTTACAGAAAGAGTATGTATAAATATTTAAAAGAGAGTTGTGTATGTGCATGTGCCCACATGTGTGTGTGTTCACTTTTCTCCTCTTCTTTCCACCTCTCCCTTTTGAGATAGGTCTCATTATGTAGCCCTGGCTGACCTGGAACTCGTTCAATAGACCAGGCTGGCCTCACATACAGAGATTCTCCTGCTTCTGCCACAGACAACTGGATTGCTTTTCTGGGGGGGGGGGGGAGTGGTCAAGATCAGATACATCACCAGTTGCTTAAATACACCAACCCCCTGTTCTGCATGGAACACATAACTCAAAGGGTGCTGCCTGGAATGCATCACCCCAATATGCCACCTCCCACTTAGCAGTAGAGAGTAGTCGAAGTCCCCAGAACACTTATATGATCTAGGCCACCTTGCACTACATATATGCTAAAAGAGGCAAACCACAGCAAGGAGCTACTTGAATGCTGCTGTCCAAGGCCTGGGCAATGGGAAATAGCTGAGGCAGGACAAGTTGCCAGCCAGCTATGCCTTGTTGCTGATCCCTGGGACATGGTCACCTGTGAGCCGACCATTCACATGCAGACCTACCAGGCCTTGGAGCATAAGTGATGTCTCTCCTGTGAGCAGGGAGCTTTGGGAAGCCCTACCTTACAGAGGGAAAGGCACCTGGGAGCTTCTGAGAGTCCTGCTGGGTCACAGAAAGCCTTCCCCCAGAGCAGAAGGCTTGAAGGCATGTTGAAAGTCTTCTTTTTGAGAGACAGGTAAAAAGGGCTAAGATGGCTGACTCAGATGGACCCAGGCTAAGGAGTGAAATCCATAGAGAACCACCAAGCCAGATGGGGCACCCTGATTGCTCCATCTCTGAGCTGGTAGCCAGCTGTGCAATGGGTCGGGTGGTGTGCAGAATGGCCACTCATCCAAGAGCCACTCCAAGTTGGAGCAGAGCCACTCCTTACAGATTTCAGAAAGAGGCCACAGCGAAGCTGGTGGACATGCCTGACATGGCCCAGGTGGCTGACAATGACACTGTTAGAGTCTCCCATCATGGGGTCCCAGTTAAACATTGGTGGAGTAGAGCCTCTTTGCCTTGCAGCCAGCACAGGGATGGGATTCCCTGTGCAGCAGCAGCTCTGGGGCTATTCCCAGGGCTCCATGAGGCCAGGGGTGGCAGGAGACAGAGCAGGGTCTGTCTGAACCTTTTTATGAAGATATCTCACTCTAAGGGCTGGAGAGATGGCTCAGTCAGTGAAGTATGTAGCGAGAGCCTGAGTTCAGATTCCCAGCGTCTGTGTAAAAAGCAGGTTTGTCCGGTAATCCCAGAGCTGAGAAAGCAGGGACAAGTGGATCCCTGGGACAGCTGGTATAGCCAAACTGGGGGACTCAGCCTCAATAAGAGATCTGATCTTAGAAACCAAGGTGGAGAATATGAGTGTCAGTCTCTGAGCTACACACACACATACACACAGACACACACACACACATGCATGCACACATGCAAGCTCACATGCACACACATGTGCACACACACACACAGAGACAGACAGACAGACAGACAGACAGACAGAGAACCCATCTAGTCTCCATAGGTAGGCGTCATTACCCCTGCTGCATACATAAGGAAACAGAAACACAAGTAGGGGCTATCCCCAGTGGCTGGGCTCTGCTGGGCCTGGATTCATGCCTAACTGTACTGCTCAGTGAAGTTGGACAGACATAAAGAATGGCCAGCATAGCTCCACTCACAGAGGGCCCTGGAATCAGAAGGCTGAAGCAAGAGAGCAGCGTTCCTGTCTGGGCAGCAATGGCAGCATAGGGCTGTGCATGAACGTGATGTCCACTCCTTAAAGTGGCTGCAATGGTAAATGATGTTCTGTGGATTTGACACCATGAGAAGCACATAGCTCAGCAGTGGGAGAAGACAGTAGCATCCACACAGGTGGGGACTTGCCTCACCATGCACTCTGTGTGGCTCATAGTGTGGGTGGGTGGGCTACCCCAGTGAATAAGGACTAAGTGAGAAATAGAGCTCATGACAAGGAATAATGGTGATGGTGGTGGTGATAATTAATAATAAATATTAATGATGATGATGATGATAATAATAATAGTAAGGACTAATAGAACAATAGAGGAAGTGGTGGTCCCTCCTTCTCACCATAGCCACAGGCTCCTAGGACTTTGGAGTTGTGTGGGGAATCTGTAAATTTGTATTCATGATGGTTCTTACAGAGTGTGGCTCAGTTGTATATGCCTGCCATGATGCCTTCTATCTGGTCTTGGCAGGGCTGTTGGGTGGAGCTGCCTAGTAGCAGATAGAGCAGTGGGTGGCTAGATCACCCAGAAGGCCAGCAGACATAGTGTTCCATGTCATGGGGCCTGGAGGTCTGGGCTTGTTCTTGTCCTGTGTCGAGCTGGGGTGACTCTGGTAGAGAGGGCTGTGAGGCCCTACAGACGAACAGAAGCTACTCTGTCCAACACAGAGGCAGAGAGCTTGGATGCCACTGGATTGATACACACACACTGCAGCAGCCACACCACACCAGCCACATGCACCAGCCACACCACACCAGCCACATGCACCAGCCACACCACACCAGCCACACACACCAGCCACACCACACCACACCAGCCACACCACACCACACCAGCCACACCACACCACACCAGCCACACCAGCCACACCAGCCACACCACACCAGCCACACACACCAGCCACACCACACCACACCAGCCACACCACACCACACCAGCCACATGCACCAGCCACACCACACCAGCCACACCACACCACACCAGCCACACCACACCACACCAGCCACATGCACCAGCCACACCACACCAGCCACACCGCACCAGCCACACTGCAGCAGCCACACCACAGATGCTCAGTAGTGACCATGCTGGAACGTGGGAGGTTCCATTGCATGTCTCCACTGAGGAACCGGGTTTTCTGACTGACTCCCAGCTGCACAGAACTGCAAGTCTGAATTATGGGCGGTCAGGATACGTCCAAGTCACTTTGTCCTAGGCCTATTCTTGATGCATGCTAGCTTTGCAGAGATGTTATTTGTGAGTGTGCCTATGTTGACTAGGCTTCAGACCAATGTGCCTACCTCCATGATCCTCATACACAAAGCCACCGAGAAGCTACAGGACTCTCAGAGCTTGCCTTGATCTTCTGTGTTTTCTGGAAAGCAGTGAACACATGGTCATGCAGCCATGGGTCTCAGTCACTGTCACCTGGAATGAGGGAATTCTCTGAACCTGTCAGGAACCATGAAATGACATGCAGGAGAGGATGCCCAGAGAGTACAGACAGGGAGGTGTGGGATAGAGGTGCCTTTGGATGCAACTAGCTTCTAACTTGGTTTAGGAGGAGTCCCAGTCTGGCCTGGAGGCAGACCACTGAAGCAGACCACTGAAGCAGACTGCTGAAGCAGATAAGCAGACCTGCGCTAGCTACACCTTCAATGGCTTGACATGAAAAGCTCTTGCTTCGGTTTGGTTACGGTATGAGGTAGGCGGCTCAGCTAGTGGCATTGCTGTGGGCAGTTCTGGGAACTCTCAGAGGTGGAGCCTGTGTACAAGAAGTAAGTGGCTGTGTGGGTGGAGGGAGGGCCCCACCCCAATCTGCTTCTTGTCTGCCGTGAAGTAATAAATAGCCTCTCCCTCCACATGCTGATGGCACCATGAGCCATGAGATCCATGCCTTACCAGAATTAATGCAGCCAGGACTTTGGAAAGTGGCCTGCAAAACCACTTGCCAAAACAAATCCTTCCTTTAAGTTGCTTTCTCAAGTATTTATTTATTTATTTCTTTATTTATTATTTATTTAAATGATTTATTTATTATGTATACAGTATCTTGCATGTACACCTGCACACCAGAAGAGGGCACCAGATCTCATTATACATGGTTGTGAGCCACCATGTGGTTGCTGGGAATTGAACTCAGAACCTCTAGAAGAGCAGACAGTGTTCTTAGCTGCTGAGCCATCTCTCCAGCCCCTTCAAGTATTTATTATAGCCATGCAAACTGAAATGTGGGGAGATGGCTCAGCAGATAAAGTGTATGTGGCACAAGCACAAAGACCAGAGTTCAATCCCCAGAACCCACAGAACCTATGTGGGGGGGAAAAAAGCTGGGCCTGTGGCAATGCCCTGGGAAGGTAGAGACTACTTGGTGAGTTTGGGGACAGGGATAAACTTGTCTTTTTCTGTTTTTTTGTTTTGTTTTTGTTTTTTGTTTTTTAGAGGAATGTGTCTGAACCAAGTCACCCAAAAGTTGTCTTCTGGTCTACACACACACATACACACACACACACACACACACACACACACACACACACACACACACACAACATGACTGCTCCTCCTATTTTACATATGGGGAAGCAGGCACAGATAATAGGGTAAGTCACATAGTCCTACGTCCCCTCTCAACCTCCCTAGCAGCATCTGGGGGACAGTGAAGGGTGGTGAACAGATGTGCGTAGTATTGCCTCTCTGAGATTCAGCACCTCTCTGGGGCTACTCCTCCCTTTGCCCAGCCACCTAGCCTGCTGCTCCCCAGTAGCCTTTGCTTGCCAATGTTGGTCTTCTATGGGAACACATCTCCTGGGAATTCTCAGCAACAGTCAACAAATTAACTTTGTGAAGGTTGCTAAGCACCTTTGCTAAGTGACAGTAACTCATCCTTGAGCCTCGGTACTAGGCACATGGGAAGAGGACTAGCATCTGTCTGGGGGGTGGGGACTGTGTAAATGTACAGAGGCTCTGGTCCCCTCGAGGTTGCAACCTGTACTGGAGACCCATGTGAGTGATTTTGAGCAACCATAACTTGAGGGACAGAACAGTCTGGAAGGCTCAGGTATGGTAACATCTGGAAGGGCTTCTGGAAGGCAGGCCATCCTGCAAACAGGGTCTAGGCTTGAGACGGGAAGTCAGCCTCAGTAACAATTTCTGACCCACTGGTGAAGTCTCAGGCGCGGTCACAGAGGGTAGGGTGCTGGTTAGAAGAATTTCAGATTGGCAAATGTTTGTTTAATCTAAGACCAAAGACAGTGTCCTGCAACCCTAACTGCCCAGGGTTGGGAAGACTTGATCACCTGCACTCCAGTCTCTGGACACACACTGCCAGGACTTTAGCCCTCACTCTGACACACAGGAGGCCTCAACTTGGGCCTCAGTTTGCTTCCCAGGGGTTCATAGTCTGATGTATCACATAGTGCCTGGGAAGTAGAGGTCAGTGAGGAGTCAGGCCCCATTATACACACTCTCCAGCTCTGTTCTGCTGGGTCACAACTCTCTGCTGTGAGGTCTGTTCTTAGAAGCCCCACCACCATGGACCATGTTGGGTAGGAATTGGTCTTGGGCGAGGTACACTGCTCATCAAGCAGGGACCCATATTCTCCTTTCCCCCTGAAACTAACCTTTTAGTCCGTGCACACAGTGCTCTGGGGGGCAGTGGATGGTCTGTGGCTCACACAGGTACCACCAAAGTTCCTGTCCACCTGTGCACAACTCCCGTACTATTGTCACCAGGTGCTCACCCATCTCAGCCTAGGCTTCCTGCCATGAGATCCAGATGCTTAGGGGCTTATCCTGGGTTCTGTGGACCATATCCTCCTTAGGCCTGTGGAGCACCTCCGCTGCTCTCCTTCCTCCCCTCTGCTCCTCCTGCAAACCCCCTTCCTGATGAGGGCACAGCGAGTGGCTACATGGGCAGTGCGAGGCCACATCCTGTGGAGTTGTCCTGGATCCCCAGTGCTTCCCAGATAGGTTTCTCCTCCTGAGGACCCACCTTTACCATCCCACATTCACTCCCTGGCTCTGCCCCATCTCTGGTTCTCAGGCACTAACAGAGATGTGTTGGGCTACTTACTGCTCCCCTCCAGAACCAGGCCAGCCAGACCTGAAGAGGATCCTGCCTATTGTCTGCGCTAATAAGAGCCCCCAATTCTCAGGTCAGCTCCTTGGTTTGGGTAAGGAGTCCCCTGGGCACCATGATAAGAGCCTTGTGGGTCCTTTGTGGCAAGTGCTCAGCTCCCTGGGATAGACTTTGCTTCTGGCTTGTGCCACTAGCATGGAAGCAGGACACAGTTCTTGGGGGAGATTTAAGGACAGAATCCCTGAGAAGGGATTTTTTGCACTTATGGGAAGCATGTAGGGGTGTAGCAACAGCCTGGAACCTCCCTGAGATTCTAAGTGTATGCATTTATGCTCGGGATCCCCTTCTCAGGGACCTGGACCTTGCAACATCGCTATGGCAGAGCTTGGGGACCCTCCTCTGTTCTGGCGAGCTCCCGAGAAATCTCTTGAAACCACGGTGAGCAGTGAGTGTCCGCACCAGTACAGTGGCTGTGAGGTGAGGTGGGGACACCTGTAGGCTTAAGGAGAACCGTTTGGTGGGCTGGAATACCGGATGACCAAAGGTGACACAGAAAAGCAGAGGTGGAGAACGTCTTCTTCGCTTGACGCCCAGAGGGCTGAGTGGGGTTAGGACAGACGCCTGTCTCTGGGGACCATAGTAGCAGATGGAAGAAGGGTGGGAAAGTGGCGGCCACAGCAGGGTACTGGGAGGGAAGAGCTGGGACAAAGCTTGGTGGTGCGTTGGAAACGCGCGAGACAGAGCTGGGCTTTTTGGCTGTTGTCTCTGGGCTTGGCCGTGCCCTGCTCCTCACTGGAAGGAGGAGCTGTGTCCAGGCGCCCTGTTCATTTGCTCACGGAGCAGTATGGGGCACCGGGCGCCCTGGCAATGAGCAAGAATGACATTTTGTGCTGTGTTGCTGGATTTTCAGAGCTCCATATGAGCAGGCACTTCCCAGTCATAGCCCTGGCTGGTTGGGATATTGAGGGCCGGGATGGAGTGGGGTGGGAAAGAATCTGTGGCTAAAAAGCTCATGGCTCCTTTCCCACCCCTTGCCGAGATGCCATGGTAGGTACTCATGGTTAAGAAACCCTCAAGGAGGAGCAAGCTGTGTCTGTTCACAGATGCTGTGCAGGGCCCTGGGAAGAGCCAGTTCTGAATGGCTGCTAGGCCTGCATGCATGGCTGCGTCTTCTGTGCTGTGTGTGTGACTCTAACAGAAGAAATGCCACTGCCCAAAGAGAAAGGGAGGCCACCGCTGGAAGTAGATGCATCCGCTCACTCTCACAAGCAGTCAGGGCTGGACCATGTCTCCTGCCTGTGTGCCCCGTGGGGACAAGGGGCTCAGGATAGCAGTTTCAGGGTAGGGAAAGGCTAGGACATCAGTGCAGAGGAAAGGCCTGGGAAGCAATCTAACCATAAAGAATAAGTTACACCAGTGGGCCGAGGCCAGCACTCTCCCATTTGCCTGGTATCAAGCGAACTGTCCTTCATTCAGACATCGGCATCTGGCATCTGTGTTACCTAAACTCCTAGCCTGCCAAGTGGCAAGGAGGTGGCAGTGGCGCCCATGTATCTGACACTCCCAGCTGCCCTTTGAGTCTGCCCAGCTTTACAGTACCCGGGACTCAGCTTGGTCTCTGAAATTATCTCCCTTTGTCTCCTGGGAGCACCGAGCCACTTTTTGTTGCCTCTTCCCCAAGGAGGGGAAGCTGAGGCAGAGGCTGAGCTATAGACAGAGCCCTCCTCCCTTGCCTGCGGTTGCCATGGCTGGCTTCAGGCATCTGGCGCACACAGGAAACATGCCTGTGGGCTCTGTGCAGAGGCCAGAGTGGCTAAGGTGAAAGACAGAGATTGCTTTAAGTGAGCAAACAGTGTAGAGAACGCTGCAGAGATAAAAGAAGGCTAGGGAGTGGAGACACTTCATCAAAGGCTGGAGGAGAGGAGCGAGCAACAAGAAGGGGGGAGGTTAAGAAGCTTCTAGAAGGGGCTCCTGAGGCAGGGTGTGAGCCCCTCTAGAGGATGCAAAGGCATGTTATAAGGGCAGAGACAGGTGAAAAGGATGCCCAGAGCTGAGGCAGGAACACTGGGGAAGTCAGAGTGTGAAGGGCAGTTGGTACAATCTAAGCGGAGATGAGTGAGGGCTAGAGTCTCAGAAAACCCAGCATTGCCAGGTCTCTACTGCCCATGGACAGCCGAGCACTGTGATAAAGACATCGGGAGGAGTAAGCGGCAGTGCAGAGAGAGGGGAGAGCTGACCTTGGAGGGATGGTCCAGTGGGACACAAGCAGTGGGGGCAGCATCTGCTGGGGGGGGGGGTAGCAATCTGAGCTTCAGGTGTCTGTGTGCCTTCCCTGCATCCTCTGAAGTTAGGGCCACACATCTGGGGCAATGAAGAGGCCATCCCTGTGCTGGTAGGAAGGCAAGTAGAGCCACAGACAGTAGGGTCACAACAAGGATGCCCTGGGAACAAGGGAGAGTGGGGGAGGGGCCCTCACAGTACAAAGGCTGCAGAAGAAAATGCTGGGACGGTGAGAAAGGACTCTTCTAGAAAAGGGAAGAGAGTCAGGTTTCCCATCTTAGCCCCGTGTAAGCTTGGGCATGGTGTTGCATGCTTGTAAAGCACCCAGGAAGTGGAGGTTGGAGGCTCAGAAATTCAAGGTCATCCATGGCTACATAGAGTCAAGTTATTGGTTGAGGGAGTAGCCATTCTTTTTGCAGACTTTTCTAAAAAAAAAATGTGTGGTCTTAACTCTGTGTTTTAGGAACCTCCTTTCCTCATGTCCTCTTGTTTTGTTTTGTTTTGTTTTTTGAATTTTTGTTTTGTTTTTTAGAACATTGGTTAACATATGACTCCAGGACCTAGAGCCACACCTCCCTTTGCCACCTGTGATGAGTGACACCCACTGTTCACTGGTTATAAATATCACTTTCCCCACAGCTGGCTGCTGGTCCAAAACATTTCTTCCAGCAATCCATTGTTGATTTGTTGTTTATGGGAGATAAAAGAGCACGAGAGGTCGCCTTAGCCAGGCTTGCATGGCTAAGAGGCAGCTTCTGAGTGCTGGTAATCAGACAGGTCTGTATGTGGATGCTATGTTATCAGTAATTTTTGTGCTTCCTAAGAGTCTTATAGAACAGTGCATTTCGCCAGAAGTCTTTGTCATGCATGCAGCAAATGTGCTGCTAATTCTGCCGGCAGAATTGGTAGCAGTGTTTCTGCACTCCTGCTTGTTTTCGGACGGACCTCACCAGAGAAGTTTCTTTGTGCAGTAGGCAGTGCTTTAACCCAGAAACTGAACTGCTCAAAGCACAGACAGCAAGTGTCTACGGAGAACTCAGCCACAAATGGGACACCTGTATCACCACTTCCTCTCGAGGCCCAGGGACCATTGTGAGAGATGGGACAGAAAGATTGTAAGAGCTGTTTAGATATTGGGGAGGACTTGAGTGGAACGGTGTCTATTGGACATTTCAGGACTGCTGTGCTCATGACCTCCCAACAGCTGTGGTTGCCTGCAAGAGCTCAACCCATGGCGGGGAGAGGGGCTCATGAGCTGTCAGCCCAAGAGCTGTGGACAGTTAGTGGTGGCATCTGGATGAGAGTCAATTTTCTTTAAGGATGTGGCCTCTTAGTAGATGGCCCTACACTCAGGAGATTATGGCAGCACAAACTATATTCAGTGGGCTATAGAAGAAGGGGAAGAGGAAGGGGAAGAAAGGAGAAGAAGGAGGAGGAAGAGGAAGAAGTAGAAGAGAAGGAGAAACTGGGAAGGGTGGGTCTAGGATGAGGTAGGCAGAGGAGTGGGAGTGATTATGATTGTACGCAATTATGAAGTTCTTGACAAATTAGTAAAGACATTTAAAAATGAAAACTAAAATAAACAAGAAGCAAAGCTCAGGGAGAGGTTGTGTGTGTGTGTGTGTGTGTATCTGGCTTGCTGTGTTACCCTGGGCAGCAACAGATGGCCGCTCTCTGTGCTTCAGGGCACCACACAGGATTCCTAACTTCTAATAACTCAGAAGAAGGCTCTTAATGTAGGTTTTGGGGGACTTGGGTATGGGGGATGGCTCCTTCCTGGTCTCTGCTAATTGCTCTCTAACTGAACTCAACCTTTTCACATGGAAGCCATCAGGTGGGAAAGTACCTGTGACACCGACCACGTTGCCCACAGCTCTCTTCATGCCCATTGCAGATGTCTCAGGAGGGCCATTTTTACTCTTCGCCACTTAGAAGTTTGCTAATGGACAGTGACACAATCTTAGTCTGCGGTGTGGAGTGGAGAACAAGGTTGAGAAGATTGGGTGGGTGTAAGGGACTATGAACAGCGGAGGGGGGTTTGCTGAGGACGGTGACAAGCTCTCTAGTGCAGTGAGAGGAGAAAAGCTGGTTCAAAGCAGAGTACCTCTGTGTAAGCAGAACAAGCGGCGAAACAGAGATACCTGACCTGTGGCAGCATCCGAAAATCACTTCCTTCAGAGGCTGTCCCTGTGAGGGCCTGCTTCTCAGAAAATGTGTCACCGTGCCTGCTTACCGCCTCCTGGCCACATAGGGCCCCAGTGATCCTAGCTCTCCTGCATGTCCAGTCACGGAGGGCTGCAAGTGGCACTATTTTGTCTGGCCTTCCTTCCTGTGGTCAAGATGCAGGCTCACAAGCCATCATCTTTAAGAGAGATCACCTGTGAACAAACACTGCCTGATTTGTTTTAGCGACTGTCAGCTGCTCTACAGACAGCCTCGCGGTTTCAAGGAGAGCTACAGAGCTGACCTGATGCCTCCTGATGTCTCAGTGTTGGTACGACCACAACGTCCATAGCCTCAGGGATACCAGAGTGCCGCTGCACGTACAGGGCTGGAACCCTGGAGGCAAAGGGGAGGGGGGTGGGAGCCCCAAGCCTGGAGTCTCTTTCTGAGAAAAAATGTGCAGCTTTGATTTTAGCTGCTTTTCTTGATCCAGCCCCTGGACTCAGTGGCCACAAGGTGATTTTAGTGGGGGGTGAACTGGGATAGTGCCACGGTAGAATCTGAGTGTTCACAGACGTTGGGGGCCTGAGGACTTGTAGGTGCTCAGAACCACCTAGTGGGGGGCTCGGGACGCTGTGGCAGGGTGCCTTGTTCTTGGGTTGAGGATAGGAGACTTCCCAAACAAGAGAGGATTTGTCTGGCTATCCTCTCATGGGGTGCTCCTTACAGGGACACCACGTATACTTGGGAGGCGGAGGTTGGAATGACATCAGTCTGGGTCTCCCGAGATCTTTCTAGAACAGTGAGATCTTTCTGAACAGGGCTGAGGCACGTCACCTGCCACACATTTCCAGGCAGCGTCTCCTCCTTTGCAGTGCCATCTGAGGCTATAAATGAGGGAACAGTACATCAGTCCCTTCATTGTGTATAAGAAGAAAACATTGAAAGCAGCAAAGTGAGTGAGATAAACACGCCAGCGCCACTGCAGTTTTTTGAGACAAGGTCTCTCTGTGTTAGCCTTGGCTGTACTGGACTTGCTTTGTAGACCAGGCTGGGCTCGAACTCACAGGGATCCGCCTACCTCTGCCTCCCTAATTCTGGGATTAAAGGTGTGCACCACCAAGCTGGCTCTGCCTTTATGCCTGCTGTCCTCACCTGCCACAGCAAGGCTGGCATGCTTGCGTCAACCAGGAGGTTCTTGACCCCTGGAGATCTTTTCTCATCCTTGACTGTGGGCTTTATGAGGCTGGCTGTGTTTGTGATCAAGGAGGTGTCGGGATCAAGCAGAGTGTGGTGCACACACCTTCAATCCCAGCACATGAGAGGCAGAGGCAGGTGGATCTCTGTGAGTTGAAGGCTAGCTGGGTCTACAAAGTGAATCTAGGACAGGCTGTTACACAGAGAAACCCTGTATTGAAAAAAATTTTTAAAAGGAGGTGTTAGGATAAACAGTACATCTCATATTCTTGGATGATGGACATCTGAGGTCCATGTGGGGATAGTGAAATGAATAGAGGGAGAGGCAGCTTTTCTGAATCAATCACTCACCACCCAGGTCCCAAGGTTAGCTATCTTCCACCATGGGATGCTGAACTCCTTCACCTCTGGCGTCTTCAGGGCAGGTTATACCCACAATTTTGGGGAGAAGTCTTTCTCCAGATGTGGCATAGTAAAGCTTGAATTTACAGTTCAGCCTATGAGAGGTGCCAGAGTTGTGTGCTGGGTGGGCATTTGAGGTGTAAATCGATGAAAGTAACAGAAGAGGCCTGGTGCTCCCCCCTCCCGCCCCCACCCCTGCTCATCACTCACCCCTCAGATAAGGCTTTGTCTGAGCCACACTGTTCCCTTGGGACCCTTATTGACTTGTCAGGATAGTCCCTGCTCAAGGACACAGGCTGCTCAAAGGGTCCAAGGGTTGCTGAGGGAATCCAGATGGCCCAGACAGTAAAAAAGCTGACCTCACTCCCTGTCCACTGTCCTCGGCCGTCTCTGTGCAGTGGGCAGGGCTGTGACAGATCTCCGGGTTTCCGAGCTTGCTGCCCTGACAGGGGACTAGAGCTGCTCACTATAGGAGAAAATGTCCTTATCTGGGAGTTGATCAATGGGAGCTATAAGGAGAGACAGGGAATGGAGATGCGTCTGATGTGAGACTCACTCATTGGAAGAAGAGCCATACTTAGAAACAGTGTGATCCTGTGTTCAGCCACTCAGTCCATGCTCCCTGCCTCCCACCCCTCACTCCCTCTCTGCGCCCCCCCCCGGGGGGGGGGAACCTCTCACACCTCTCTGCTGTGTCCATGCTGGGCTGCTAGGTATCAGCATCACTCATCCCCATCTGAGGAAGGACATTTTGATCCCACTGGTGGGTACCCACAAGAAGCTTGAGGCTCCCAGTTGGCTAAGAGAGATGTGCCACTGCCCTGTGATCCGGTGTGGCTATAACCCTAGGACAGGCCAGGTATGGATTCCCAGGCTAGGGCTCATCACCCACCAGGGGAATGGTGGCACTAACTGGCCATCTCTTCTGCCCACCATTTGCTAGTGTCACTTTAAAAAGCACATGGTCACATTAATCTTAGGATATCCCTAAGTAACCAGGGCAGTCGAAGCTTCTGCTTTTATTCTGATTATCTGATACTCTGTGTGGGACTGCATTTGTATCAGAGTCCCCCATCTTAATAGGCCTTTTGTTAAAGAGGACCAGATATTCTGTTTCTTACTGTTGTGCTTTCTATCACAACCCACGGGTACAGGAGCACTTCCCCAGTGTCCTGTGGTGAAGAACAACAGAGCTATAGATGACTCCCACCAGATTGGTGATTGAAATCTGTTACTGCAGGTGTCACTTTGGGATTACAGTCTCCCTTTATCGGGTGATTTCAGACAATGCACGGTGGAGAAACTCCCACTCTGAAAGCTGCTGAGGCAAACCCCTCGCAGAAAATGCCAGGAGTACATTGTGCTGCTTGAAGTGCCAGTCCTGCTATCATGATGTTTAAAGTTAGCACCAAGAGTTTAACTTTTGCCTCATAGATCTGAGTCCCAGCCATGCTCAATTGACTGACACTGGGCTTGGGGGTGGGGGTGGGGGGCAGGTATGGAACACTCATCCCTCAGATGTGGGGAGGATATACCCCAGAGCCCTTTCAGTCCCCTCAGCAGGAAGGAATTCACACCCCCAGAGTGAGTGGTTGGAGGGAACAAGGCCATCTACTCAGTCACTCCCTCTTCTGGCCAGCCTTCCCCTTTGTGCTGTTTGGAGTGTGTGACAGGCCTGACTGGATGGGTGTTCTAGTCCTGTGTCCCATGATCCTGGCACAGCACTTTCGTTTTCAGCAAGGTAATATCTGAAAATGTTTTGTAATTTCCTTATTGTCATGAGATGGGATCATTTCTGTTATAATCTGAAGTATTTTTTCTCTTTCAGAAATGGTCCTGAAGACAATTCTTCAAGATGAGAAGTGTAGGAAGGCTGTGTTTTCTGACAGAAGTTACATTTCCAGATGCCAACTGCCAGGATCCTTCCAGAGTCATCAAAGCTCCAATTGTATTTCCCATGTCCCAATTTTATTTACTTCCCTGTGTGTTTTAATCTTTGTATCTAAGTTTCTGTCTATATGTGTATTTATTTACTTCCCTGTGTGTTTTAATCTTTGTATCTAAGTTTCTGTCTATATATGTATTTATCTACCCATCTGCTTACCAAGCCATCCATCCACCCATCCATCCACTTACCCACCTACCTACCAATCCATCCATCCATCTATCTGCTTACTTATCCACTAACCCATCCATCCATCCACCTACCCACCCACCCACCATCCATTTACCTACCCACCCACTTACCCATCCATCCACCCACTCACCCATTTACCCATCTACCTACCCACCCATCCATCCATCCACCCATCCATCCATCCACTTACCCACCCTCCTATCCACCCATCCATTTATCTACTTACCCACCCACTGACCCAACATCCATCCACCCACCCACCTACCCGTCCATCCATCTATCTGCTTACCCACCCACCTACCCACCCATCCATCCATCCACCCACCCACCTACCCATCCATCCATCTATCTACCTACCCACCCACTGACCCACCATACACCTACCCACCCACCCACCTATCCATTCACCCATCCATCCATCTATCCATCTACCAAGTATCTACCCACCACCCATCCTTTCACGCACTTCTGAACTTTCTCAGATAATCAGAAGGGGAATGACTTCCCTTCCTTCTGAGGCAAACCTCCTGCTAGTGATGAAGAAGCAACAGGAGTAGGTCAGCCAACATTATACAAACACCACCACCTTTCCTCCAGGGCAGATGGTGACAAAGCACACTGGTAACCCCTGCTCCACAAATGACCAGCATAGGGCAGCAAGTACGTCAGTAGGACAATACCATTTCCTGCATCTTTTCCTAGGTGATTCTCAGGCCATATTTCAGTTTTATTTATTACAATTGATCTTTTCTAGTTACGTTGCTCTAAAAGCAAATAAATGTATAACGAGAATCACATTGCAGGCAGGAAGTCTTAACAAAAACTCACTGGTCTCCTACAAGTATATTTTTATTGCAATAATTTAATGTTCTTCACTGTATCTAGGTACCAAACAGTGCCACAGGTTACTGGTTGGTCTTTAACATTTCTAGTTATGATTAGCTCACAAGTTTGTATCAAGTTTAAGAGCAGACCACAAAAGCATGCACAAGATTGGCTTTTCCACAATATTCTACCACAATCTGAATTTTAAGAGTGATACACAGTTTAAACTTTTTTGTTGTTGTTGTTACATTGAGCTATGCACATAAGAATAAACACAGTGTAAGCCGAGAAACTCCTTTGGCTTTGGCTATGCCGTAGGGCTTGTCTAAGTAAGTGTTGATGTTTCCTGTTGGGACTCTGGCTCAGTTCTACTCTGTGCTCCTAGTGAAATGGGTTCAGCAGTCTTGGCTTGCTCTTAGCAAACAGAAACCTGCAAAACAATGATAAGCATCTTGTCTTGGCCAGTTTGGTTTGTGGGTTGTGAGGATACAGGCTCAGGCGAGGATTCCATGGAAACCCTAACACATCTCACGGGGCCTTGTCTCTTCTTCCTGCCTTTTATCACCCACCCTGTCTTCCCAGGAATTTTAATATTATCATTATTATTTGTTTTTGGCCTCCATCTAGGTTGATTTTTATTAACTCTAAAAAAAATTTTCATCCTGCAGCCTGAGTGTTTTCTTTTGCTTTTAGCGGTAAGTGGTCCTCCCTGGCTTCTCATCTTGTCTTGTACTTGGTGTCATCTTAAAGGCAGAAAGAGTGGCCAGCCAGCACAGCTTCTCTCTCCGACTACTACATCCCAGCAAAGCAGGCACTTCACAGGAAGCAGGCAGAGAAACCTGGGGCTCTGGGTAATTCTCAATCAAACCAAGGTTTAGTCAGCAACTCAGTGAGCTACAGGCATTCATACGACCTCAACAAGGTTGATATGGAAAAGAATTACAAAAATATGTAAGTCATGAGACATCAAAACCATTGTAAGATCTAAGGCCCTATTTGGTGAAAAATCCAAGAAAACCTGGAAACGCAAGTGTCTGACTATGCATCTGCATGAAGGCCCTAGCAGGTGAAAAGCAGCCTGGCAAAGGGAGGCTCTCTTAGTGTCACAGCCTTATTCCCATAAAGGCAAATTTTAAGAAATGCACCATAGTGTGCATTTACTGAGAAAGGCCAAGTAAGAGCACACTAAGAAGACTTCCTGTCTCAAAGGCTAAGTTAATCTTACAGGTCACAGAAATGAGATGAGGGGCAAGGGTCCCCCTTCCGTTTTTGTGACATCTTCCGCTGTAGCTCAGACTATGCTTTTTCTTCCATGCTGGGAAGCAGCACTTCCTGTCCTGGCATCTCTTCTTCCTAAGGGTTACAGAGGACCTATAGCACAGCCAGCCACAGACACACTGAGCAAGCACACGCTTTCTCAGATTCCCACATAAACAATGACATTAGGACTTAAGACTAAGGGGAAGGAAAAAATAGAAATCTCTCCCCTTTATTTTGATAAATGTTTGCAAATATAAGGATTATTCTGCCTGAGGAGCCCAGTGAATAACTTAAATAGTATCATTTCTGGATGGTTTTATAAACAACCGTTTTAGCTCTTCTGACACAGGTTTCACTGACAATGATGAAAATTTCTTTAATTAAACAGGTGTAACCTATACCCGCACACGCTGAATAATTAAAGTTCAATTCCACTAAATGCAAATTTAGCAGAGACAATGAGAGCACCCAGGAGTGGCTGTTATCATGTTTTGTTACAGTAAGTGTGGAAAAAGGTAAATTTCCCTCCACATCCAAAAATAAATACATAAATAAAAGTCCTGTGGAAGAGTGACAAATCAGCCTACAAGGAAATCTACATACTATGATCAGTGAGGGGAAAACAAACCAAGAGAGATTCAAGCAAGACAGAAAATGTGTTCAGCGCTGTATCATTTGAGACCCGTGGTGCGATAACTCAGAGTGTGGTTAGCAGCCCGGTGAGGTGGCCATTCACCGGGAGAAGCACCCAGGTCCCTTCTATCTATCCTATTGAATCCTAGGGATAAAGTTTTGAAATCTGTTTCCAGATCTGTAAGTCCCATTCCTGATTTAGAGGGGTGGCTTTGCAAGCACCACACAGAACCTTCCAGAATAACCAACCCATGGCATTAGCTGCAACTGAATGCTTTGAACTGGAGCCAATAGAATAGCTGAGAAGTCAAACTGAGTTCTTTCCAAACTGCAAGCCGTGTACAGATGTGTCAGACACATTTGGTTATGAAACCCTCTACCCACTCATAAATCCCTACTGACTTAGAGAAATGGTTTCACCCTTTTCCCACCGTCAAAGTTAATGCTCTATTGCCAACCCAGCTTCCACCCAAACATGCCAAGGGGTGTTCAGTTATATAAACTGCTCTTCACCTAAAAGAAGACTTGGGGTTTGTCACGATGCCAAACAAGAGATTTTTAAACCAATATCACGCATGAGACATGTACAGCAGACCGGAGATGAACTTCCTTATCATGGGGGGTCACACGATGTGGAGGCACACAGTGACCTTTCGGGCTGTGAATCCACTCTTCTCACTCCTAGGGTTCAGGATGGTTGATAGGAGTGCCACAGAGATCTGGAAAAAGAGCAAGAATGTCACTAACAAGTAAATCCCAGGGCACTGAGATGTTTTCTCTCCACAGAAGACCCAGGCTAGTGGCAGCTATGTTAAAGATTTTGTTGTGAAAAAAATTTTTTTTAAATACACAGAAAAGTAGGAAGGGATATCCTGCCCTGGGTCCCGAGCCAAGCTTCCAGAACAAAGCTGGCCAACCCTACTGTTCTCATCTCACCTTTTAGTCTTTTTGGACCAAGCATCATTTGAGGTCCCTCCGTAGGATTGGGAGCATTGGAGGGAGATCCAAGCAAGGTGTCTCAGGGCGGGAAGGGATGAGGATGCTGGCCTGGAACTCGGGAGGCAATAGCCATTTTTATTTTCATTGCTTTGCCTTTTGAAAGCAAAAATAGCAGTCCTATTTAGGAAGACCATGGACTATTCTAACTACATAATGTATTTGGAATGTGCTGGCCTATGAGAGTAAGGAATTTTAATGTGTTAGAATTTAAGTCTCTGCTCTTGGGTTGAGAAGTCAGACAAAATTGAAGATTTTTATTTACTCAAATGCTGAGTAGCCATCTCTAGACACTTGCTATCTTACACCGTGAGTTCTGTTAAGATGTTTCTAAGTGTTGTGATTGATTGGATATTAGCACAGAGTGATCAACATAAAATATCTTTATTTATGTTTCCACTTAGACCCTTACTACTCCAGGGCACCAGTGTAGCCACTCACTCACAGCCCACAGCGTGTGCCCTCTGCCCTGTATGGACACATGTGTACTTTGAGTCACATTCTATATTATATCATGGTTTTACTCGCCTCGATTTCAAGATATCAAAGTGACTCTGTAGAGATGCAGGAGAACCCACAGAAGATGCAATTGGGAAAACCTTGTGTACTGACGCCTCCCCCCATTTTTCTTTTGTCTATGAAAATAAAAGACATGTGAGAAATAAGCCCAGCTCCCCTGCCTTCCGCCATGAGCTCAGTGGTTGTCCTTCTATCCAGAGCAGAACACCACAGTGGCACCCACAGATCCAGGCAACACCCCTACCCATCAGATGATACCCCAAAACATAGCATCTTCTCTATTGTGCCCCACTTATGCCTGTATGTGAGGATGCACAGCTGAGCCTTGACATGTTGGAGAGTCAGGCTGTGTCCTCATCAGCTCTGCTACAAAGAAAGGACACAATCTAGACAAAGCAGGGAAAAAAAAAAAAAAGAGCAAAACTCATCTACGCAGTGTGGATGTTAGATAAGGAAAGTATGCTTCCAGAAAACCTCTAGTTCTAGAAACATCTATTTTCTAAGTAATTATTTATCTCCCTGTGAGCAAGGACAATCACTTCCCCAGATCTCAAGATGGCAGCTTACATGTGATGTACTCCCCCGCCCACCCTCCTTCCCCCAGACACATACAGGACACAGTCCTGTAACATGGTTTACATTGCTGAGATAAGGCTTCAGCAAAGCTGTCGTCTACCCTAAGGCACACTGAATCTCTGAAATACAGCTGGCACCCTGCTCTGGTAGAAAGACCACTGTACTGTGTTGTAGATGGCACTCAAGGCATCAGGATTTTTTTCTGTGAAGTAGAAGAGTCCCCGTTCATGTCATGGGTGTCTGAAGCCATGCCATGTGTTAAATCACAGCACTACGTTGCTACTCTTCCATTCACTAGAATTTATTTGTTTTTCTTGAGACATGCGGCCCAGGTTAGCTGTGTACACATGTTTGTGTGTGTGTGTTTGTGCGCGCGCGCACGCGCAAGCACATACACACATGTATACATGCGTGCACCAGATGTCAGGTAATTGTACATTAACCAATAACTACTTCATAAATATACATTACATATAAGATACTATCTTGAGAATGGGGAAACACCTATTGCTTTTAGGGAGACAAATAGTTATTTAGAGAATAGACACTTCTCGAACTAGAGATTTGGCTGGCAGCTTGGCATTTTTATCATCGGGTGTTATTTTAACTTTTTCTGGCAATAATTTGTATCAGTCTGAAAAAGCGTTCTACCTTGCTTTCGCGGTGCTAGCCTGCTTCAACGGCAGGGCTAAGGGAGCTTGGTCTCTGTTAAACACTGATTTGCCCCAGTGTTTGATTAGATATAAGCTGCGGTATCCCTCACAAGCTTCGTGAAGGAGCACAGCCTGAGAGCGCGCTATGCACCATGCGGCCATGGCAGAGCAGCTGCCTTTGACTCTGCATAACCCAGCTGCTGGTAGGAAGAGTTGAAAAGCAATCGAATGCAGGGTCATCCAGTGTCCTTGTGCACATTAGCAGCTCTGCACATTTCTTAGGCTTATTCTCCAGGCTCATATTTTCATTTTTATTTCCAGCTATGTCTACATAGAAAATGAAGAGAGGGTGCTACCACTAATGCAACTGAGTCATATCACTGAGCCTGGGAGCAGTCCTGCCCCAGAATCTAATCCAGAGGCGGTGACTCCCACAGACAGTGGCTAACGTCCCCTCAGGTCTCTTCCGGAATGCCTTTCTGGTGTTCATCACAAGTGATGATGGCTGGTTCAGATGTTTACAAGGAAAACTAGCGGGCAGATTTCAGACCCTGCCTATCATATGTGTCTGAATATCTAATGGACACCTATCCTAGCCAAGCTGAAATGCCTTAAAAAGCCTGTTTTGGGGAAGTATGGCTATGGACGTGTGTGAATGTCACAATTCTGTAATTATATATCTATATAAAACCATCTCAGGCTACCAAAGAATTCTCTATCATTTTATTGATTTTTTTTACAAGCTCCCACTGGGATGGAATTTTAAATATAAAGCAAGCTCATTGTCTACTCAGAGTGAGAAACTCTGAACTTTCTTGTTGGTGGGTATGTGGCCCTCTTATCTAGAAACTTTCAACAACATCAACACTTAGTTACAAGCACCCAGGAATATTCCTTTAAGGGCTTTGGTACCATATGTGATATATAGCGGTGGCGTGTACATATAAACTCTGCTGAATTCAACCTCAAGCTTCTGCATGGCTTACAGAGCACTACACTGGGACTAAACCAGTGTCTTCGTATAAACTTTCTCATTTTCTTCCTAAGGACATATGAGAAACCCTGCTCAGCTGACTCACCTCGCTCTTATCTCTGTATAAACATGTGTCAGAGGTACGCTCAAGCAGATTGAGGAGGGACTAGCCAGCGGTCCCAGGCTTCGCCTTGGCCTACAGTAGATACCACTCTGCTCACTTTTTCTCCTAGCTTCTAAGTGGGCACATACGTGTCTAAATGTGTAAAGCGAGTATTAGTTAAACAGCTTAAAACTGGACAGAAAAAATTGAGATATAGATACTCAGGAGAAAGAACCTGGAAAAAATAACCCCAACTTAAACAAGAAAAACTTTAATGCGTTTTCTTTCAAAAATAAAAATCTCACCTTCTGTTGTTAGGACAAATACTTAAGCTATAAAAAGGACACCCCTTCCTGGGCCAGGATAGAAAAATCTGTGGCTTTAAAAATTGAAGCCAATGGCTTAGGGGTCATCCAACTCTGAAAAGCAGTGGGTTTCATAACAACTACAGTCAAATCTGAATTCTTTGAGGGGGAGGAAAAACCCAGAGAAGGAAAGTTAGCAGGGAAGGCTGTAGCCTAGGCTTCTGGAGCTCTGCTCTCTGGCACATCGTGTCGCCCCAGAAGCCTGTGTTGGAGCCAGGAGGCAGCCAGGCGCCACTGCAGATGAGCTGTGCAAGGCTGAGGGAGAGCGGGTGAGCGAGGCTGCGAGCATGTGTTACATCAGACACAGTACCTGATTTTTCACCGCACAGCATGTCAGCTAGATGGTGTGCCTCCTGGGCGATAAGTGCGAATATCTCATCCTCATACTTTTCAATGATGGCCTCGCACTGCAGAAACACAATAGCAACACGTGTGAGCAGAGCCACGTTGGCGAGGGAAGCCCCTTATTAGCTGCAGACTTATCGACATTTTAGTAGTTCAACACAGGGAAGCATGTAAGCAAGGACGTCCATTCTCCTTGCCGTCTTTGGCTTGGTACATCATTGCACAAGAGAAACCCTCCTCCCTGAATGCTAATGGTAGCATTTTTCTGAGACTTAACTAAATGATTACTCTGTTGCAAGACCCCAGAGGAGGAGGACGACGAGGATGAGGAGGAGGAGGAGGAGGAGGAGGAGGAGGAGGAGGAGGAGAAAAGAAAATGTCTGGCTGTGGTTGTTTCTCCAAGTCTGGAGTGCAGCAGGCAGGAGGTCACTGAGAGCTCCCCTTTCCCATTTCCTCCAGCATTTTAAGGACCACTTCTCCTGGAAATGCTTAAACCAGTTCCCTTCCAATTTAACATAATAATTCACTCTGTGGTTTGAATCTTTGAAGAGATGGAGGCTCCTCAGCCCTTGTAGCGATAGCTTCCTGTCAGGCTAGGGGGCTGCTGAGTACTGTGAGGGCCTTGCAGGTCACTAGGGAAGTTTCTCTGAAGACCCTTGAGAAATCTAGCTCAAATCTCGAGTTTGCAAACAAAGCAAACAAAAATAAATAAAAATAAAGCAAGCTGACACTTCAGGCAGGAGAAAGCACAAACTTGCCACAAGATCTGAAAGAGTTAAATTCTGTCTGGAGTGAGTCTCTCCCATCAAGAACTACCAGGCGACCTTTTTTTTTTTTTTTTTTTAATTTTTGGAACTGTGGGGTTACTTACTGATGGCCATCCACAGAGACTGGTAAACCAACTCTGAGTTCATTAAGCAAGACTCTAAGATTTTAAAATGGCATTTTAAAATATTTAAATTCCACTATAATGTGTTTATTTAAAACCTGTGAAAGACAAACACGTTCACGACACCACCCAGGTTCCATGGGGTTTTAGCTCTGAATCATTGCCCTCACTTTTTAATTAAAATGAAATCTCCAAATGTCAGCTTCAGCCCCATGTTGGGGCTGCAGCACGCCTGACATTTCGGCCACTATGTGAACTTAATACATTTTGTAAGCAGGCCTGCCCATCACTGTCTGATTCAACAGCGTTAGGGGAAGTGCACTGCAGTGTAGTTTTGCAGGCACACCCTACTAAGCCAGAGGCCAACTTTTCTGTAAAATCAGCTTTAGCCCTTGACCCCAAGACTTGGTGTAGCCTAGTCTCAGCTACAAAACTTGAACTAACCCCAGGAAAACACTCTCCTGTTGGGTTGGGAGAGAGGATTTGGGGCGACTGCTCCAACATTTTGCTATAATAATTACTTGAAAACGACTCTGTGGCCTCCCGTCCGACTTCACTCCGGACACCACAACCCCGGCTACCTTAGGGGAAAATCCGAGACCCAACCTGAGCTCTTGTTACCCCACACCAGCAGAATGCCCTGCTAAGCAACGTACAAATGGTGTCCACATCACCAGGACAGGGGGCACTGGGCACCTTCCATAAAACACCCTTCAGCCTCCCCACTGATCACTGAAGCGTGCTGCCATCCCTGAGATGCCAATCGAGGCACTAAGTGTTCAGTGGGACAGCACAGGACACCAGGGCATGTGAATGTGCCAGGTTGCTCACTGGCTCATCAAGAGTAGCCCCAGGCAGAAAAAAGAGACCCCAACAGGCTCTTAGAAGGGGGCTTACCGCGAATTTCAAAGGTTTGTAGGCATCGGAATAAAAGAAGAACTTTTTATATTCTTTGTATATTTTGTCTCCCTTTCTCGGAGCGTATCTCCTGAAATACTTCTGCTTGGTCACTGGGTCGTCCTCCAGCTGGTAATCGTTCATTCGCACACACACTTTATCCAAAAGGTCGATGAGAAACGCCTCGGACTGGGCCAGGGGAACCTACAAGAAGAACAGAACCAGCCAGGACACTTGCCCACCCCCCACGAGGGTCCAGCGAGTGCGGGGAAGGACGGCTTCCCAGTGGAAGCAGCTGCAGCGCTCTTTATGCAGCTTAAAGCAAGCTTAAGTTCTAGCGAGAAAATAACATGCTTGACAGTGGACAGTAAGAAACGGACAAATCTAGAAACTGCACTTGGAGATGTCATTTTAAAAGTTATTGAGTAGAGGCTGAAGCACAGAAAATGGGAGGAGAGGGGGGCGTTGAGAGCGCGTCAATTCTGCCCAGTCTGCGTCGCCCTGCCACCCCCCCACCCCCCGCCTTCCGGACATCTTGCGGAGGCTATGAGAGATCCACGCCGAGGTGGTCGTGGGCAGCGGGGTCCGGGGCGCCCTCACTGGCTCTGGTTTGCTCTGGGAACAGCTGGCGCGCGTCCCGGGCGCCCCTCTCCCTCCGGACCTGCCGGGGCGCGGTGGGCTCCGTGCCACCACCTCCGCCCCGGGCCCGGGTCAAAGAGCACCCTGCGCCCTTGGAAACCGAGACAAAACCTCGTGCGGCGTCTAGACGGGTCAAGGTGCAGGAGGCCTGGTCCCCGCGGCTCCTTCCGGAAGGGGCGTGGAGCCGCCAAGGGCGCCCGGCCGGGCCCGGGACTTTGCGCGCTTTCTCTCTTTCCACCCTCTGCTGATCAAAGAAGGAAGTTTGCATGACAACTGCGCTGAAAGGGCTGCATGACAAATGAACTCGGTTTCTGCAGTGTTGATATATCCAGCCCTCTTTGTCCCCTTTCACACGCAGTGTGAACCCTTCCGGTGCCAACGACTGCGCGACATTCACTGGCGCGCTCAGGGCGCACAAAGGGTCCCGGCGCTTCCCCGCCATCTGGCCGCAAAGCCGATCCGCAATTAACATGAAAGCGCGGGCGGCGGGGCCCACGAGGAACACCCCCAGATCGCCGCCTCCCCCAGCGTCCACCAGAAAGTGATCCTAGGCACTCACTTTATGCAGAGCGCATGAACCCAGCGCAAGGACCGCGCCCGGTCACACCTCGCACCTGCTGTGGCCCAGGTGAACCTCAAGCCACTGGGAACTCTCAAGGCCCTGGCTTCGCTAGAGCAATTAAGTAAATACGTCTACGAACTAGTATGAGAACAGTCCACAGCAGGTGTTAAGTTCTTTTTTCCAAACTCACCAAATTAAAATATATATATATATATCTACAGTGGAAAAAAAAACACCGAAGACTCCACAAGGGCACCATCAAATACAAAAGACATTTTGTTTATGCTTTTCAAGCTTTAAAAGCTGAGAGAGAGAGAGAGAGAGAGAGAGAGAGAGAGAGAGAGAGAGAGAGAACACAAGAAAGAAAGAAAGAAAACTTTACAGGTTTACTGACACAACTGAAAATCGGATAGCTGATGGACACCCCGGAAAACTTGGAGGGGTCACTGCGAAAGGCACCCGATAGCAAAGGCGAATTTTTACGTTAGTGACTCAAAACTGGCCTTTTACACAACAACGGCTGGCGCTTTCAGGGGTGTCCCTGTGTTGAGCATCTTTCTTTAACTGATAACATATAAATGCCAGCTTCTAGTTGTCCACAAGCTGGATTTTAAGTCACAGCAGAGTGGGCTCTTTCATTAAAACAAAACATCTAATAGCAACTAGGAATGAAATCTCTCCTTCCCTCTTCCATCAGAAAGGCAGACTCTATGCGTGGGGGTGGAGGAGGGCCTTGGGTGGGGGAGAGGGGCCTGGGAAGCCCAGTCCTGTTTCCAGGCCAAGAACGTCCTCACACGCTAAGCTTTTCTAGTTGTCTCCCTAGACTGTTCTGTTTTTCTTCCCTTTTCAAATTGACCTAATACTCTGAGCTGTGTGTAGAAGATTGCTGAGTCTTGTAAGTTTGGGGCAGAATCATGAAAGCCCTCTACTTTAAAAGACACTTTAGAAATCTTTTACTTTAATTTTTTTTCCCCCTGGGTTGCACTTTTTGAAAACAATCCTCCACTTAAAAACCATCAGTGGGACTGAAACGTGAGTTGTTTTAAAAAGTATAACCTCACACCTTTGGATATAGAGCAGTGTGCACAAATAGGTTGTGTGTGTGTGTGTGTGTGTGTGTGTGTGTGTGTGTGTGAATTTTAAGTCTGAAGATTGACAGCTTTTGAATAGCATTAGCTAGCTAGCCTTTTGCAGGAGTCTTTAAAACCAGGTGCACTGGCTGGCTGAAGGCTTACAAGATACTATAAACGTCTCCCGAAAAGGAAGGGGAGCCCTCCCAACGCGATGGTGATGAGGTCATTTTACAGAAGTCTCCAATTTTTGACCTTAAAATCCCCAAGCACCAGATATTGGAAAAATATTTTTAAAAGATGTTTCTCATCACAGATCTTCACACGTGTACTAAAATCTACATTGTTATGATTGGACTTAGCTGAATCACCTTTGGTATATTAAAGAATGTTCATAGAATAACTGACCGCCCCCCCCCCCAAATTGTTCGGATTCTAGGAGTGCAGTAAGTACTGAGACAAGTGGAATAAGAACCAAGTCTTTCTTTATACACAGTGAAGGTTTTGAATGGGACTTGTCAATAATGTGACTCCCTTTGTGATCTTCCGGGAATCTCGCCTCTGCCTTGCAAGGACTGTCTCAGAGATACTGGCCTCATTAAAATATGAATGGAAAGGGCCGCTGTCACTACCGCTGTGTCAGCGGCTCAGGCTTCTTCAACAGTTTTCTTGCTGTTTTATAGGGACTCCTCTAGCATGGTAGGAATGTGAAAGTGATCTGGGATCTTTTCCTCAATATCCTGGCATAAAGACACCTCCCAACTTTGAAGCCCCCCCCCTACACCTCTGAATCACATCCGGGATGTGCACTGGTTTACCACCACCACCACCTTAGGCTTTTCCTAAGGTGAGAGGTACCCAGACCACAATTTTGAAACAGAAGGAAAGTAGCCAGAAATTCTGGTTTGGATTTGTCCAGGAGCCTGCAACTAGAGAGTTCGTTACAGACCACTATGACTACACTTTAATAACAGCCAATTACAGCATGCTCCATGTTTTTCATTACTGTGTCTCTGTTAATCTTGTAGCAAATTTCTTGCTTGATAGCTATCACAACCAGGCAGGAATACAATTATGTCACAGCACAATGGACGTGGGGTGGCTAGTTGTGATGCATCCCTCTTTTCCATCACAGCCTGACAGTTGCCAATAAACTTCATTCATCTTCATGGCTGTTTTGTAGTTTTCTAGTTTTCCTTCAGACACGAAGGTGGCACTTAACCTGCTTAGTGGTTGATAATTTCATATTGTTGCAAAGATTTTCCTTTCATGAGGGTTGGTTAATGTAGCACTTAAAATTGCAAATGTTGGGGCTAGAGAGATGGCTCAGCTGTTAAAGGTTAGGCTCACAACCAAAAATATAAAAATTGCAAATATTGGATCCAGCTTTACTGCTCATTTTCCATCTGTAAAGAAAGGAATAACCATTGATATTGGTTAAAAGCCATTATTTAGATTTTAAAAGTTACAGCTCTTCACCTTAGGCTTGGATTCAGAAACTCTTGTAGGATGATGAAACATAATTAGCTTTTATGTTAATTGACTGCTATGAGTTTGTTGTATGATACTCCTTCATATAATATGCAAATTGCATCAAATGTTTGGCTTTATTAGACAATATGATTGCAAATCTAAAGGAATTCATTTTGATGAGAAATAATAAAAGTTGATGGATTTCCAGTGTTATGCATATCAGGAAAAAGAACTGTCACTTCTGAACCAACTAATAAGAGAGACTTTTTTTTCTGGTAGCCTGTGTTTAAAAGGCAGTTGGAACATCATAGAATTCTCATCACTGGTATTTCAAGATTCCACAAAGTTCCTGTTAGCACAGGTAGGTCTGTGGGCTACAGGCCTGGCAGTTGCTACAGTAGCCTTCTCTTCAAAAAACCATTTCTTACCATCTGAATGATGGAACAAACCATTCTGATCTGAAAGCTGGTTTTTCAAGTGTTTTCCTCTCCTTACCATTAGAATACGAGGGCATTTACCAGTAACATGTGCTCTCAAGGAGTTAAAAAATAGTAGCCAAATGAGAACCCTGTTATTTAGGGGAACACACACACACACACACACACACTCACACACAAGTTTCCAATCATATTTTTTTATTCTGGAGGTTGACAGAAGAGAATAAAAAGGAATCATACTGTGGGCCAGCATTATTGATCGCTGAATGGGGGTGGGGTCATCTAACTCAACTTGATTTCCTAAGTTAAAAAAAAATGTATCTCTCCCTCTCTCTTTTTTTTGTTTTTTTGTTTTTTTTGTTTTTTCGAGACAGAGTTTCTCTGTGTAGCCTTGACTGTCCAGGACTCGCTTTTTAGACCAGGCTGGCCTCGAACTCACAGCAATTCACCTGCCTCTGCCTCTTAAATGCTAGGATTAAAGGCGTGGACCACCACCGCCGGGCTAAAAATATGTATCTTTTTCTCATTATTAAATATTAAATTGGCACTGCTATCAGGTTCTCATTAAAAAAAATACTCTGCCATTTTTTAAAACCCATTAAGTTTTGAACATTCAGGTACAATGAAGCACACAGCTACCCATATGAGAACAGGGCCACTTCCTAACCTCTGTGAAGTCTTGTTAGCAAAGGCCCAGGCAGTCTCACCACGTGATTGGCCAGGGCTGGGAATTCTGCTGCTTCAGACGTCCCTGATAGGGAAGAGCTGGAGTGCCCAGTTGCAGACCAGCAGAAGACAAGACCGTTTACTTAAGGCTGAGCAAAGCTGACGACTAGCCTGAGCTACACAGGTAAATTTGTGGGCAGCCTGAGCTATAGTCCTTTGTCTCAAAAGGTCAAATTTTAAATCAAAATTAGAAAAGAATTTGTTTATTCATTCACCAAATAATTACTGAGCCTTATCTGCACTATAGACCAATGCATTTCTCAAATATAAACTTTTAAAAATGTTATTGTTTTATTTTATGTATATGTGTGTATGCGTGTCTATGTACCACATGTGTGCCTGCAGAGGGCAAAATCACAAGCTGTTATGTGGATCCTGGAAAATGAACCTAATCCTCTGAAAGAGCAGCCAGTGCTCTTGATTGCTGAGCCATCCCTCCCACCCCAAATACAGATTTCCCTAAAAAGTTTGTGATTCTGAATTAACATTGAAATAGACATTTTTAACTAGACAATGCTCCCAGTGGACATCAGATGGTGGTGTGTGGCCATGTCTATGGTGTGGCTGTCAGAGACTGCTGCGGCTGCCCAACTGTCTGAGGAGCCAGCTCTGCCAAAGATGGCCCAGTGCAGAAAGTGGGCAGAGGCACAGCGGGGAGGCGACCGTGGCCTTGCTCGGTTTTGTCTTTTGCACGCCATAGGCACATGTCGAGGGAGTGATGAGATAGCCTGGGAAAGATTGGGAAGTCTGTCTAAGGGAAAGAAGGTCTGGGACTTGAGTGATGAGTTAAGGTGTGTCATGTCCACAGAGGGCAAGCACATGGACACATGTATGTCCACTCCATAGGCATGCTCTCACATACACATGTAGACATGCTACACACCCATATACATGTGCTCACATACATCCAACACATTCTCGCATATTTATGTGCACACACACACACAGAGAAAGAGAGAGAGAGAGAGAGAGAGAGAGAGAGAGAGGAGACAGAGAGACAGAGAGGCAGAGAGACAGACAGACAGAGAGATTATACAGAGAGCACCAGCTGGCCTCTTAGCTGACAACAAAGGTGAAGGCGCTGCGTGGCTGGCTTCTGGGTGGGGCTAGCAACAACCACAAGCAGAAATGCCTACTGTCTTTTGGACCCTCATGAGATTACTGGACTCTCTCAGGAGAGAGAGTCCCTAATCACCTGGCCTCCACACCCCCATCCTGGTCTCAAGCCCCCAGTTCAGGCCTGTGTTCTGTGACTGAGTGGCTATCATCTCCTGGCCCCAGCTGAGCCTGAGGACACCCTAAAGGGTTGGCACAGGGTCTTTATACCCCTCATTGGTGTGTTGCTGTGCCACTCACTTCCCTGTGCAAGGGACCTGGGGACAGCACAGCTTCTGAGCATTCAGGCCACTCTATCTATCTATCTATCTTTATTTTTAAAGACTGTGTCTGTGTAGCCTGGCTGCACTAGCCTCCTAAGTGTTTCCATTACAGTTGTATGCACTGTACCTGGCTAAGACAGCTTTCCTTAAAAACACTTTTCAATACAAAGAGTAACACTTCCATTTTTATTATTAAAAAAAAATAAGGAAAATAAAATTTACACCTATACCAGACCTTAGGGGGGCAATTCTAGAATTACCTGTGACCTAAACCTCAGCCATGCTCAGCCCACAGTGTGGCTAGTGTTGCCTGCCTCAGGAGAGCCTCCCCCAGGAGGATGGCCTGGCAGTTTCCTCTATCCTGGCAGCACTCCTAAGCTGCTGTGGCCCCTTGCTTTCTGGATCCGGCCCAGTGTCCTGGCATTCTGGTACGCAACCAACTCCAGCAGCATCTGTTTCTTGTCATGCCCACATGAAAGGGCAGGGTGGCACATGCGCTGAATGGGCCGACTGGTGCTCTCCCAAATTCATGCCCCCAGGACCTGAGAGCACATCTAGAAATAGGCTTTTTGAAGAGGGAATATATTTGGGGGTGACCCTTTTCCACGGTGCAGGCATCTTTTTTTACAAGACAAGGAGATCAGAGCTAGGTGTGGTGGCTCACTCCTTTAATCACAAACACTCGGCTGGCAGAAGCAGGCAGTTGTTTATGAGTTGGAAGCCAGCCTGGTCTATATAGTGAGCTCCAGGCCACCCGAGGCTACATAGTGAGACCCTGTCTCAAAAGATAAAATAAAGAGGAGATTTGGACATGAATACACAAAGGGATGACACGGAGAGAAGCTAGCATCCATAAGCCAGAGAGACTACAGAGGTGCTAACCCCATGGCACCCTCAACTCTGACTTCGGCCTCATGAAAATTGATTAGGGTATGATCTATGGCGCTTGGTTATGGGGACCTTGCTACACACAGAGATTCTGAAGGCCCAGCTCTTGCTTTGCTGGCTATAGTCCTAAGGAAGGTGCCATCTGCAATGAAGCTCCACTCACTGGAATCCCCAGTGTAGTCTGGTGGGGAAGGAGCCTTGGGTTTGGCACTAAATACAAGTGTCCAGTCAGACTATACCTATCCAACTGTGTGTAAGGCTGCCAGTGACCCTTGGTCTCCCAGCATCCTCTTTGGTCTACGGGGCCATAGTAACACCATTCTGTGTATTTGATAAAATATTTGACTGTCTTAGAATTTACACATTTTAAGGACACAAATTTCAGGAGAGTGGGGCTGCCTCTGTGAGAGGGAGAGGACTTCATTGTCCGCATGTTAACAAGCATAGACCTGGGTGAGCTCTAGACAGCACACAGACACCTGCTGTGCCCCAAAGTTCTCACTGGGGGTGTCTTCTCCGTCTCCGGCATCTCTGGGCACGAGAGCTTCTGGGATGGGTAGAAGTCACTGGGTCCCCAAGTGTGTTCTGGGACCAGCTCCCCAGCTTTCCTTCAGGATCTTAGCCACATCAGTCTGTGAGATCACCAATCAAGTACATGGGTACCCACGGAAGACAAAAGTGGGGCATGGATGCTCTGGAACTGGGGCTGCCCACCCAACATCGTGTAACAACATGGCTAACAATGCTTTTAACTACTGAGCCATCTCTTCAGCCCCCGATGTGACTTGAAAAAAAATTTTTTATGTGCCGTATTTGGAAAGAGCAAGCCAGCAGAGCCTGAAGGGAGGGCCATTTAGCACCAGGACCAAGAGGTCCTGACTCCAAGCCTTGTCTTTAGGACACATGAAGAAAAGATGCCTCAGTTTTTAGACTCAAATCATCCAGAACAGCCCTTATGGCATGCCAGAAGCCCTACTGTTTCATGCTGTTCTACTCAGGTGAGCTACCATAGCAACAGGGAGGAGGCCAAAGCCAAGAACAAAGAGCTTAGGGTGGCAAGATGGCTCAGAGGTCAAAGTACTTGCAATGCAGACCTGAAAGCATCTCAGTCTCATGGTAAAGAGAGAAAAGTGACTCTTGAAAGCTGTACACTATGGCACACATGTGCCCTCACTCACACACACACACAAACACGCACACACACACCACATACAGGTACACGTATATACAACAATAATAATCAATTAAAAATGTTTAGAACTTGGGTGTAGCTGGTGGAAGAGCACTTGCTTGGATGAGCCAGGGCCTGAATTCCACCCTCAAAAGGGCAAAAACAAACACACTGGAGATCATTCACTTATGAAAACAAAAAACAGAGGAAGGAGAGGGGTCTTAGGCCGACTCCAGCAACTATTGTGTGTGGCATGGTTTGTGTCGCTACAGAGCTGGCCATTCTTCAACACCATTGGATCTGTCTTCACTCCACTCTTTCCTCCTGCAAGAGTCTGGGTTTCTTCAGCAGCTCAGAGGATGTGCTGCCCTGGGCTGAGAAGCCCACGTGACCGTGCCTCTTCCTACTGTCCTTGGGAAAGACTTCTCAGTAGAGTTGGTCTTTCCAGACTTCAGTGGAGACATGAGTCTGAGGTTTAACATTAGGCTGTCAAGTTTCTTCCCAGCTTAGAAATTAGTTTCAGAAATACCAGGTCAGGGCTGGAGAGATGGCTCAGAGGTTAAGAGCCCCAATTGCTCCTCCAAAGGTCCTGAGTTCAATTCCTAGCAATGACATGGTGGCTCACAGCCATCTAGAATGAGATCTGGTGCCATCTTCTGGCGTGCCAGTGTACATGCAGGCAGAATACTGTACACATAATAAATAAATCTTAAAAAAAAAAAAAAAGAAAGAAAGAAAAGAAAAGAAAGAAAGAAAAAAAGAAAGAAATCCCAGGTCACGACCACACAGGTTCAATTCCAGAGAGAAAAGGGTGGTGTTAGCATGTGGGATCTGGGGCATAGGTTGTTTGTGTTCTTTCGGCTCTCTTATGATTCTAGGAATCACCTCCTCTGGTTTGGATAGGATGAGTGTGAAGCAGAAGGAGTCAGCTGGCACACATCTTTGACCTCAGGAGACAGAGGAAGCCAAGTCTCTACGAATTCAAGGCCAACTTGGTCTACATCGTCAGTCCCAGGTCAGCAAAGGCTACATCATGAGACTCTGTCTTAAAAACAAAACAAGAGAAAATCAACAGGGCACAAACCAATCTATGTCAGTGTCTCCAACAAAAGGCCACTGTATCGGTAAATCCATCCTGTCCCCATTAAATAACATTTGCCATTGTTGTTTATCTTTCTCTCTCTTTTAGAAAGACTTATTTAAAACCAAGCGTGGTGGCACACGCTTGTAATCCCAGCACTCGGGAGGCAGAGGCAGGCGGATTGCTGTGAATTCAAGGCCAGCCTGGGCTACAAAGTGAGTCCAGGACAGTCAAGGGTACACAGAAAAACCCTGCCTCAAAAAAACCAAAAAAAAAAAAAAAAAAAAAAAAAAGACTTATTTATTTATTACATATACAGTGTTCTGCCTCGGTGTATGCCTGCAGGCCAGAAGAGGGCACCTGATCTCATTATAGATGGTTGTAAGCCACCATGTGGTTGCTGGGAATTGAACTCAGGACCTCTGGAAGAGCAGTCAGTGCTCTTAACCCCTGCGCCATCTCTCCAGCCCATGTTGTTTATCTCTTTTGGGGGCATTAATAATTGCATATCACATAGTCAGTATGTTTGCCACCCAAGAATTTAATAAAACATTAGTGTTTGCTGCAGCAATGGAACTCAGACATGAAGGGAAAGAGCCTCTGAAAACATTAGCATCCTGAGGAACCAAACTGTTCCTTCCAAGGCTCCACCCTGCATCCCACACAGGAGCAGTGAGCCAGATGCTCCTGTCATCCCACAGTCTGCACACGTCTTAGCAGAGCACTCTGTAAGATTCATAGCTCATTGGCTTGGGAGATGGCTCAGTGGGGGAAAGGTGCTTGTCACCAAGCCTAAGGACCTGAGTTCAATCCTCCAGACCCACAGTGTGGAAGGAGAAAAGAAGCCAGGAGCAACAAGCCAGTAAGCAACATTCCTCTATGGTTTCTGCTTCAGTTCCTGCCCAGGGTTCCTGTCCTGAGCTCTCTCAGTGATGAACTGTGATGTGTAACTGTAGGCTGAAATAAAGCCTTTTCTGCCGGCATTGCTTTTGGGCATGTGTTTTATCACAGCAGTAGAAACCGAAGATAGTCTTATTTCTTAGCACTGCATTTTGACAAATGTAATCTCCTTGCCAGCTCAGACTCCAGGTAACTTACTCTGTGTGAGAGAACTCTTGGTTGCAGGTGGAATCATGACGATTGTAAAGGTCAAGTGCACTGGATGAATCTCTGTCAGGAGCTATGCTAGGGATGGTGGAGACAAAGACAGTGGCACATCCTACTGACAAAACCTGGTTCTCCTAATATTCCTCTTGGGAAGCTTCGTACTGTGCCAGGGACCAAAGACTGACGGGGGAGACATAGTTTGGTTAGAGAACCATTTAATGGGCCTGAAGTTCCTACTGTGAGCAGGATAGGCATGGGGTCAGACAGGAGTCATGACAGTGGGCCTATCCCTGGAACCCCGGCCTGGGAATGAAGTCACGTGCACAGCACGTGGCCTTGAGGGTGGCCGTCTCTGCTGGGAGGTCTTGGCCACAGACTGCCTATGGACAGTCCTGAACTAAGAGCAGACTTTTTTCTGTTTTTTTTTTTGTTTTGTTTTGTTTTGGTTTGGTTTTTGTTGTTGTTGTTGTTGTTGTTGTGGTTGTTGTTGTTGTTGTTGTTGTTGTTTGAGACCTGGTTTCTCTGTGTAGTCCTGGCTGTCCTGGAACTCACTCTGTAGACCATGCTGGCCTTGAACGCAGAGATTTGCCTGCCTCTGGCTGGGATTAAAGGCGTGTACCACTACTGCCTGCCAAAAGCAGTTCTTTGTATTCATGAAGAGTAGAAAAGGTTACATTGTGCTATGGAAGAGGGTACTTTTAGAGTGGGAGAGGATTCGAAACTTACATGTCAGCATCTAAAGGTTCTTTTTTTGTGGAACTGGGGACTAAACCCAGGGCCTCACCTATGCTAGACAAGCTCTCCAGTCCATGTAAGTGCAGCTCTGTTCACTTCCGTACTGAAACTAAAAGGAGCGGTGGGGTGCATCTTGGAGCCGGTGACACCCTTAGTCATTACAGGTAATACTCCACACACACTGCTCTGACACTGTGCTCCTCCTCAGAATGGTCCTGCACCAGGCATACCACAGCCGTGGCCCCTGTGTGATGCCACCCTCTCTTTCCACTGCACTCTTCTCTCTCCTCTCGAAACCACATAGAACTGCCCTCCTGGAAGGTGCGTGTACACACACACACACACACACACACACACACACACACACACCTGAAAGCAACAAGTTGCTTACTAGGCATGACCTATGGAATCTTTCCCATGAGGCCACGGGCATAGACCTTTGCACACTACATGTGATATGGGCCATGAAACCAGAAGCACATGTGGAGCTTTGGGTATGATGATGCCCTATTGGTTACCACTCCATTGGGCAGGCCCTCAAGACCCTCAGTGGTCTTAGTCCACTCGGCTCCCGCTGCCAAGGTCCCCTGACTGTCCTGGGGGCAGATGGGAGAAGTAGGACCAGGTGCCTCTGAAGGTCTCCATCCTAATCATTCACTTATTTTCTTCACAGAGGGGACCAGGCTCTGGGAACAGGTTTCTAGTCTACACACTGAAGCCAGGCCAACCAGATGCCAAGGGCTCTCCCTGAGCATCAAGGCCACAGAGCAGAGCTCCTCTTTAGATTTGGCAGAGGGCACCAGGCACCTCTGTGGAGTGCTCCCTCTGAGCATCTGTACTGCCCTGCACCCTCCCTTGCCCGTTCACACAGCAAGCCAGTCCCAGCCATCTCTAGGCGCCTGTCCTATGGCCACAGCTTTAGAACAGCTTGCTGGACTCATTCTTCTTCCTAAATAATCTGTACCCTCGATTCCTGCAAACAGGCAGACTCAAAGTCAGGGCACATCTGTTTTAGCTGCTCATATGCCAGGGTGTGGAAGTGCCCATTGGACCACACAGCTCCTTTTGTCCCTCGGGAGAAACGGGAATCCTTTAAATGTTTCCCCATTATCCTCCATTCTTCACCCCATTTGCGGATCCACGCGATTCTTACTCAGTGGATAAGGAGCAATTAACAGGACTAGGGATTTATTAAGGATAAGTCATGCCAGACGGTTTTGACAGCTTGTTTTGAGTGTGACAGAATTACCAAATCCAAGGTTAGATGCATTATGTATTTAGACTTTAGTGCAATGTCTAATGGCAGGCTTGAGGAAGTATTCCCGCCAAATGGCAGGAGACAATAATGTACCAGACACAGACTCAAAGGTCAGCGATAAAGGACACACGACATGCAGCAACACTTCCAGACAGGTCAGGAATGGTAGGGAAGGGAGTGGCATTTCATGAGGAGCCATCAAGGTCAATGTTAAGGTCCGTTCCCATAGGGACATCATCCGGAGTGAGGGTAAGGGTATGCTGCTGGCCAGTAGGGGTGGTGGGAAACCCCATCCCCTGCCCTCAGAAGACAGTGCTTGCCCCAGAGCTACTTAACCACAGTGATGGGGTTGGATTCATCCCCACCCACCTCCCTCCCGCCCAAGAATATCTTACAAGGAGGTCCAATGGGAGATGAGCTCACTCGGTCCCATGGAACCAGTGTAGTGTCTGGGGTGCCCAGTTTTTTCTGTCTGGTGGTAGAGTTGTGTCCACAAAGCATATACTCAGGTCCTGATGTTCATACTCAGTCTCACAGGCATGGTTAAGCTGAGGTCCTGTGTTAAGGTGGGCTCTGAACCAATGTGATTGGTGCCTTTATAGCAAAAGGGGAGACATGTGGACACATGATGCCACAGCTATGTGAGCCCAGGGATGGGCTAAGTTGTTACATTTCCTGGGTAAAGACCCTGTTGAGTAGGGAAACAGCTCCAGAGGCTGGGAGATGCTGGACCATGAGACGCTGGGGTGGAAGATGCTGAACTGTGAGATGCTGGACTGAGATGCTGGGCTGTGAGATGCTGGGCTGGAAGATGCTAGGCTTTCCTTCCTTTTGAGTCCTTAGGAGAGCCACTGTGCCATCCTCAGGTCTAAACTGCTTATGTCATTCTCCTTTGCTGTGCAGCCCTGAAGGACAGCCAGCCGGCTGTGCACAGCCCCACACACCTCCTCCATACCCTACCAGACAGCGACAGGGAAAAGGTTTCTTCTCGGGGGGGGGGGGGGGGGGGGCGGCTGGAAGAGAAGGTTTAGGTCAGCCATGCTGAGCCTCAGCAGGGCAGCCATTCACACATGCAGGGCTCAATCACAGCTTTTGTTTGTATTTATAAATGAGGGGCACGCATCGCCAACATTTGGCTAGTTATCCCTAATTCTGTGCTAAGCTACGGTAATCGTTCATTCTCTCTCACTGCTTTGTGCCTGCTGATCGTTATTATTTTTATCTGTTCAGGAGTATTGAATCATCTGTCTTCTCCCCCTCCCCAGGGCAGCAGAGCATCCAGTCTTTCTATATGCGCAAGCAGTAATGTCGGTTTTGTTTCTTAACTGGAGTCTTTGGTTAATGAACACGTTGGGTCTCCACTGTATTATATACATTGTTACCAGTTTTTAAGTTCAGGCTACTGGTCTGATCCCAGTAAACTAGCATGTGGGTGGATGTGCAAAGGATGCTGGTTGCCCTAAGGGCCTTCTCAGACCTACCCTCTGACCAGCAGGTCCCACTGTACGGCAGAATCTTTCTCAGGGACAACAGGACACCCACCAGACCACTCCACCGCACCTCGCCCATGGAATGGCAGCTACCGTCTCCCAGGCAGCTCTCTCTCTACGCTGGACATCACCAGCTCAGCTCTCACAGCACGGACTAACAGCTGCCCGGTGGGCTGGTGAGTGGTTCCTATCTTTCCCCTGACTTTCTGTTGCTTTCCTAGACTTCATGACAGAGCTAGAGAGGTAGGTCAGAGGTTGAGAGCACTGGCTGCTCTTACAGAGGACTTGCACAGGGCAGTTCACAACCTCTGTAAATCCAGCTCCAGGGGACCTGACACCCTCTTCTCGTCTCTCTTGGGGCACCAGGGACACACATGGTGTATAGACATACAAGCAGGTAAAAGACCCATATGCGTAAAATAAAAACTGAGCACTAAATCCCAGGCTTCACAACGCAGTGGAAGTAGCTAGTCCTAAAGGACCTTCTGCAGTGATAAAGAAGTAACGGAGCCATGTTAGCGATTTCTTCCTTCAGTGATCTGTCTGACAGAACTAGGGGTGCACTATGAAAAACTACGGTGGTACAGAGAGTACAAGAGTGCACCTACAAATCGGCTTAGTGGGGCGGACAGACAGCTCAGCAGTTAAGAACACTTCTCGCTTCAGGAGGCCTGGCTCAGCTGTGCAGTGCTCACCCAGCACATGGGGAGGCCTGTGTTCAGTCTCCAGCAGCACATAAACAGAGCACAGTGGCTCACAGCCCTAATCTAGCACTCCTGAGGTGGAAGCAGGGGGGTCAGGAATTCAAGATTTGAGGCCACCTTGGGCTCCACGAGACACCTCAACAATAACAAGCTGAAGCTTCAGGACAGAGAAGAACTGCAGTTTGAAAATAACCAGAATGACAAATACAAAAATACGCACAACATAGGAAGAAATGCGCAATTTCCCCGCTCTCCTAGAAACTTGTCTTTTAAAGGTGACAGACACTGGGCTGGAGAGATGGCTCAATAGTCAAGAGCACCGGCTGCTCTTCCAGAGGATCTTGGTTTGGTTCCCAGCATCCACATGGCAAGCATTTGTCACTCCCGTCCTAGGGAATCCTCTTCAGGACTCCTGGGTACTATGTACACAGACGTACATGCAAGCAAAACATTCACACATAGAAAGTCAATAATTTGGTTGGTTGGTTTTTTGTTTTTCAAGGTTTTTCTGTGTAACCCTGGCTGTCTTAGAACTCACTCACACTGTAGACCAGTCAGGCTGGCCTTGAACTCACAGAGACCCACTTGTTTCTGCCTCCTAAGTGCTGGAATTAAAGGTGTGTGCTGCTGCTGCCGCCACCACCACCACCACCACCACCATCACCACCACTACCACCACCACTACCACTGCCACCTGCCTAACTATTTTGTTTTTAAAGTGTCAGACACATAGCTTTCCAGGGCAGTTAGGGAGCAAGGCTTACGTAGGAAATGGCGCTGACCCAGAGGCTTGCTGTTTACTAGGAAGAGAGCACTGGACTTGAGACTCATGGTTCACTGTGTTAAAAAATATGTTCAACACAGACACTTCGGGAAAACACAGAAGAGAAGCAGGGGACCATGGGTACAAAACTCAGAAGCATTTGCATGACAAAGGCAGGCCCCAAATGCACTGTGAAAAGGGAGGAGCCTGTGGCAGAGCAGCCCAGCTATGAGTGTATGTATCACAGCCCAAGAAGCATATTAGCAGTGTGTCGTGGGTCACAGAGGTACCGTCCCTATAGATGCTTTAAAGCCATAAAGTATAAACCACAATCTGACGGGAAAGTGGGAGAAGCTACAAATAAGCAAGCAGTGCAGGATCTCCAAACAAAAGAGACTGCTCGCTGCCAGACTGGGAAGGGAAATTAAAACAGGGGTGAAAGGACATTTCTTGCTCTTAACACGTCACCAAAAGAGAGGACGAGTGGGATTTTTTTTCCATAATGGGCAAAAGTAAAATAAGGCAGATTCTTTCCTACACTGCCTGTTGGATTACAAAATGCTGAGGCTTTGAGGAGGTTACCCAGGGACACAGATGGAAGTAAAAATGTGTGTAACCCATATGGTTTGACCCTAAATCACTGAAGAATCTACAATCTATTCTATATAAATCAAGGCTGTAAAATGCTTGCTACCAAGTGCGAGGTCCTGGATCATCCCAAGCACTAAAAAAATAGGAGGAAAATTAAAATTACATTAGCAACACACAGGATCTTGAATCCAGGATGTTTGCTGTAATAGTGCTGTGTGGAAGAAGCTGGAAGGTCCCAGAATGTTTACCTGAGCTACTGGGATGCATTATAAAGGTGTCCACAGACCTCTACTGCTGTTGAAGGTGGCCTGTGTGTGCTTACTGGGCGAGATGCCTCATTGCCTGCACCGCCACGCCCCACACTGTGACACTCACCAAACTGGGAGCACTAGTTTCCCTCAATCTCCCCTGGAAGTCATAAGTACAAGGTCAAGGTTTGGATGGAGCTGTGCCCACAAATGACAGCGTTCCCTTATCATTTCAGGGTCCTCCCTAAGACTCACTCACCTCTAGATATAGTCACGAGGTAGATTTTTGTCATATCAATTTAGGGTGACACAATTAGGCCTATCCCAAGAGGAAAGAATGCATGCTTAACAATAAGCTTATTTAACACTTTTACATTCTTCAGTGGAGGAAACTATATATTATACTCTTACTACGGTTAAAAGTGACCAAAGTCAAGGAGCACTAAACATCTGCCTGAATTCGTGCCTTTGCTTGAGACTGGGGACAGTTGGGAAGGTGCTCATTTCTGAAAGGGTGGCTAGACCAGGCTAG